>NC_064285.1:47765053-47767424 GCF_019186545.1 Solanum stenotomum | reverse complement strand
ATGCCTACATTTTGATATTCAAGTGATTAAAACGTTTTTTGTATGCTTAGTATTTTGATAGGACTTTTCTTAGTTATATTTTATTTAATTCTAACTATTAAATTTTCTTATATCTTTATTGTTTTAATTAACAATAGGATAATATGAATAGAGTGATAGTATCTATCATTTTAAATAAATTAAATAATGATAAAATATTATTATTTTCAAATTTAGATAATGGACTAAGCTTATATATTGATTTATTTACATAAATATTCTATTATAACACATCAAGATAATTAATGTTAACATTCTCAAATAAATTTTCAACATTATCTTTTAATAAGTTAAAATTTTAAATTGTCAATAAATTAATATTTATGATTACATTTATCAATTAACCGCGCAACGCGCGGGCACGTATACTAGTATCTATATAATAGGAGAGGTGATAGCGCCTACGTGTCAGCACCACAAAAAAACGTATTTTAAAAAAAATTAAAATTAATTTAATCTATATATTTTAAAATAAGGAAAATGTAACTGCAAAACCATTTTTTGTTGATACACAAAATTTTAAAACATTTTAAAAATAATCTTAAACACGGTAACTGATTGTTTTCTTCTTATTTGCATTTTAAAATAAACATATTTTTTTTAAAATACAACCTATAATATATATGTTCTGTATTTACTGATTAAAAAGAGTAAAATAATAATAATAATAATAATAATAATAATCTATATCTATATCTATATAATAGGAGATGTGATAGCGCCTACGTGTCAGCACTACAAAAAACATATTTAAAAAAATTAAAATTAAAATTAATTAAATCTATATATTTTAAAATAAGGAAAATGTAACTGCAAAACCATTTTTTGTTGATACACAAAATTTTAAAACATTTTAAAAATATATCTATATAATAGGAGAGTTGATAGTGCCTACGTGTCAAAACCACAAAAAACGTATTTTTAAAAAAATTAAAATTAAAATTAATTAAATCTATATATTTTAAAATAAGGAAAATGTAACTGCAAAACTATTTTTTGTTGATACACAAAATTTTAAAACATTTTAAAAATAATCTTAAACACAGGAACTGATTTTTTTTTTCTTATTTGCATTTTAAAATAAACATATTTTTTTTAAAAAAATACAACCTATAATATATATGTTTTGTATTTACTGATTAAAAATAATAATCTATTGCCTGTTGTCAATAGTGTCATTATGAGAAAAGGGCCAGTACTAAATCACCAGCAGGGACTTCAGTTATGCAGACCAGTTACTGATGAGGAAATACACACAACACTTGTAGCTATTGGAGATGACAAAGCCCCTGGAGTAGATGGATACAATGCCTATTTTTATAAAACATCTTGGCCAGTGATTAAAGAGGATATCATTCATGCTACCAAGGATTTCTTCAGCTCAGGTATTATGCTTAAAGCCATTAATTGCACCTCTATCACCTTGGTTCCAAAAATCCCTAATCCTTCTACTGTGAAAGAGTATAGACCAATTGCATGTTGCACAGTTCTATACAAAATCATAGCAAAGGTTTTAACAAGCAGGCTCCAAGAAGTGATATCTTCAGTGATAAGTGAGGCACAATCAGGATTCATTCCTAGTAGGAAAATTGCAGACAACATCATCTTAGCAACTGAACTTGTCAAAGCTTATCAGAGAAAGCATATTTCCCCAGGTGTATGGTTAAGATAGACCTACAAAAGGCATATGATTCAGTTGAATGGATATTCAGGTTAAGACTGAACTATGTTTTCCAGCAAAATTTATTCAATGGATCATGAAGTGTGTGCAGACAGTGAATTACTCTGTGATGATAAATGGAGAACCAACTGCTCCCTTTAATGCTACCAAGGGACTGAGATAGGGTGATCCCATATCTCCTTTCTTATTTGCCATAGCAATGGAGTATCTGAGTCGATCACTCCACACACTCAAGGACAATAAAAGTTATTCTTTCCATCCTAGATGTGCTAAGCTAGGAGTATCTCATCTATGTTTTGCAGATGACTTGTTATTATTTGTCAGGGGTGATCTCAAATCAGTTACAGCAATGCTTGAATCCTTCCAATTGTTCTCTAAAGCTTCAGGTTTACAAGCAAATATGAGTAAATGTTCAATCTACTTTTGAGGAGTTTCCAGCATAGAAAGTGCGAAGATCATCCAGTATACAGGATTTACTGCAGGCCAACTCCCATTTAAATATCTAGGTATTCCCCTCTCCACCAAAAAACTTAGAACTTAGAACTTGAACTTGAACTTAGAACTTGAAATTAGAACTTGAACTTGAATTTAGAACTTGAACTTGAACTTAGAACTTGATCTTGAACTTGAACTTGAACTTGAACTTGAACT
>NC_064285.1:47571080-47761724 GCF_019186545.1 Solanum stenotomum | reverse complement strand
ATTGTTGTGAAAAAGGTTGCATGTTATACTATAAGGAGGATGTCAATCTAGAGTCTTGTAAGTTTTGTAGTCACCCTCGCTATAAGATTGGTTCTACCGGAAAGAAACTTGCTATTAAGGCGATGCATTATTTACCTCTTATACCAAGATTGAAAAGGTTGTATGCATCGAATAGCTCTGCTCCTCATATGAGATGGCACCGTGAAAATAGAAGGCCACCTGGTGTCATGTGTCATCCATCTGACGGAGAGGCTTGGAAACATTTTGATAGAACTTATCCAGATTTTGCTGCTGAACCAAGGAATGTTAGGCTGGGTTTGTGTGCAGATGGTTTCACCCCTTTTTCAGTTGGGGCTATACCATATTCTTGTTGGCCTATGTTTATTACACAGTATAACTTCCACCTGAGATGTGTATGACAAGCCCGTATATATTTCTGAATTGTGTCATTCCTAGTCCGAGTAATCCAAAAAGCAAGATTGATGTGTACTTACAACCTTTGATTGATGAGTTGAAATTGTTGTGGTCTGAGGGGGTAGAAACATGGGACATTTCTCGTAAACAAAATTTCAACATGCGTGCTACTTTAATGTGGACTATTAATGATTTTCCTGCCTATGGAATGCTATCTGGATGGATGACAGCTGGAAAGTTAGCATGTCCCTACTGTATGGAAGATACTAAATCATTCACATTAAACCATGGCCGAAAGAATTCATAGTTTGATTGTCATCGTCGGTTCTTGCCACCTGATCATGAGTTTAGGAGAAAGAAATATGCATTTAAAAAGAATAAAACTGAACGAGATGGTCCACCCCCAATATTAACGGGTGATGATATTTGGGAAAGGGTTCAAAATTTTCCAAAGGTAACTGAGGAACCACTGTACAAATTTGATGGGTATGGTGTTGCACATAATTGGACTAAACAGAGTATATTCTGGGAGTTATCTTATTGGAAAGATAATTTGCTTATACATAATCTCGATGTCATGCATATTGAAAAGAATTATTTTGATAATCTGTTCAACACTGTAATGGATGTAACTGGCAAGACAAAAGATAATGTTAAGGCTAGACTTGACTTACCAGAACATTGTAGACAACCGGAGTTGCATTTACAGGAGTCTGCCAACAACAAGTTACTTAAGCCCAAGGCTAGTTATTCATTCACAATGGAACAAAAGAGAAAAATTTGTGAGTGGGTGGAAAGCTTGAAAATGCTAGATGGATATGTCTCAAATTTGGGAAAGAGGGTTGACATTGAGCGTGGAATATTGCATGGGATGAAAAGTCACGACTGTCATGTTTTTATGGAACAATTACTTCCGATTGCTTTTTGTGGATTACTTGAAAACATATGGAAACCGATGGCAGAAATCAGTTTGTTCTTCAAAGACTTGTGTTCCAGCACATTGAGAGTAGAGAATCTGGTTCTGATGACCAAAAATATAGTTGTTATTAGTAATAAGTTGGAGAAGATTCTTTCACCTGGGTTCTTTGATGTGATGGAACATCTTCCTATTCACCTTGTTCATGAAGCTCTACTGGGAGGTCCAGTTCAATATAGGTGGATGTATCCTTTTGAGCGGTAAGTAACTATAACACATTTATTCTTATTTCATAAATCGTTAATATATCTTTTGAAATTATATATCTAATATAAAATTTTACAGGAGCATTGGCAAGTCTAAAAGGGGTATTAAGAATAAACATAGGGTGGAGGGCTGTATGGCTCAAGTATATCTAGCCAAAGAAAGATCCCACTTTTGTTCTTACTACTTTGACGATTATGTGTCGTGTTTGAGAAACAGACCTAATCGACACGATGTTACTGGGAATGATCCTGCAGTACAATCATTATCAATCTTCAACCAACCGGGTAAGGGTTCAAAAAAGCGTACATTGCACAAACTTACCGAAAAGGAGAAAAAATCTGCAGAGCTTCATGTGTTGTTGAATTGTCCAGAGTCCAACCCTTCTTAGAGTAAGAAAATTAAATATGTAAACAACATATATTCAACTCCGATTTTATTAAGGAAACTGATTGTATTTTCAATGTGATTCTACAATTATTTTGTGAGCCAATATGGTGATGATCAAGTGTTTCCATCATTTATAACGTGGTATACTAATTGGGTAAGTGTTGTAATATATACACCTACTAAGAGATTAGTGTACTCTTCCTTCTACTAACATTGCTTTTAATTTACTAATTATATATAGGTCTACAATTCAGAAAATGCCGCCACATTTGATCAATTTTTCAAGGATATTTCTTGGGGACCGATTACAGTTCACACAATGTCCCAATATAACGTAAATGATTTTAAATTTGCCACAGAGAAATACTAAAAGAATAAGAAAACTAATAATAGTGGTGTTTGGGTTAAAGGTGATAATGAAAATCAAAATGAGAATGTTGATTATTTTGGCGTCCTACATGAGATTGTAGAGTTGGAGTATTCGGGTTGGCCAATCAAAAGAATAGTACTTTTCCAATGCAAGTGGTTTGATCCAACTTCAAGAAGTACAAGGGAGCTTAAGCAGCATAATATCATTGAAGTCAAGCACACTAGGAAGTATGAGGCTTATGATCCTTTTATTATTGCACAAAATGCTAAGCAAGTGTACTATGCTCCTTATCCGTTGTGTAGGGATAAGTCTAATCGGTGGGTTGTAATCAAAACAAAACCGATGGGGTGAGTGGAAGTTGAGAATGAATTGGATGTTGCATATCAAAATGAAATATCAAGTGTTTATCAAGTAGTGGATGCTGAGTTAGAAATGAATTTGGAGCATCCTGATCACATTTTAGAAGAAGTTAATAGAGAAGAGTTAGATATGCCAACAAATATGGAGGAGGATGAGGAGGAAACTTTCGAAGAGGATGAATGGATAGATGAGGAGGAAACTTCCGAAGATAATGCATGTGAATGGATAGATGATGAAGAAACTTCCGAAGAGGATGAATAACAATTTGTATGTTTAGTTGGTGGATTTTTAGCTATTCATATTTGAGTATACTTTATATTTTAGTAGTTTTAACGTTTGTTTGACATTGTGAAAGACTATTTGGATTAAGCCTTATGCTATGATAACTTTGTTTGATATATTTGTTCGACATTGTGACATTATTTTGTACTACTTTGTTTTAATCTTTATATTTATTTGATATAGATGGTAGATAAAGACAAGGGTAAATCAAAAAAATCCGATAATTCGAAAAAGAAATTTAAGGCCAATGCTATGAGAAGGCCCACTGGGGTCGTGATATCTGATGAGCCCTTTCGAGTTAATATTTCAAAAAGAGCCTCAGTTTCAACTACTCACTCGACACACCAGTCACATAATGCCTCTATTCATGTGGCTCCACAATCTGGTTATACTATATCTACACCCACTGTGGTACCTAGTTCGGGTTATCAAACATTGCAGGGCTATTCACATCTTGGTCGTGGGTCTAACATACCATCAACTAGTGCTAGTCAGTGTAATAGTTTGAACACTAGTAGTGGATCAATTGGACTTTCCAATCTTCATATTGAATCCAATGGCTCAGAGCCTAATACTCCTACCACCCAGCACTCAGATGCACATGGTCCTCGGCCAGGCGATAGAGACAATTTTCGGAGACTCGTCATCGAGCCATTAGGATACAAGTATGATTTAATTATGTTTCATCTTTCATTTATCTATTTATATTTTAATTGATTGATTATTTTTTGTTTACTCTACTTCGTCAATGAATTCGTATTTCAGCTTACGTCCGGATGTGGGTATGGCAAAGATTATTTTAAAGTGCATCGAAACTCACTATAATGGTGTGTATCCGAATTGGAGTTCGATTCCACTTAACAACCAAGGGCAGATGTTCAATGAATTTAAGGTAAGAATATGTATAAATTAAATTCATATCATATACATTTAAATTCTCTAGTCATTTGAACAATAAATATTTAGTAATTTTTTATTACAGAAATATTATGTATGGGCTCCCGAACATGAGGATGACGTTCAAGTGAACTTCAAGCTTAAAGCTTCAAAGTTGCTTTCTAGCACATTTTGTGATTGTCGAAAAAAAAATAGAATGCCTAAGTTTATGTTTCCGGAGCGATGGGCTTTGTTACTGAAACATTGGAGTACTGATGAAAAATTTAAAAAGAGGAGTGAGATTGGGAAGATGGCTCGCGCATCAGAAAAGGGAGGCTCTTTGCACACTGGTGGAGCTATTAGCCAGGTTACTAGGAAGGAAAGAATGGTATACTTTCTTAATTTAGTAAAATAATTTTTTTCTTTTTTGATAAGTACTTTTTGGAGATTAATGAGATCAAATTCTATATATGTTATTTGTAGGAAAAAGAGTTGGGTAGGCCAGTAGCTGTACCAGAGATGTTCAAGGTTACTCACGTCAAGAAGAGTACGAACCCCACAGAAGAAGAAAGATGGATTGAGCCACGTGCTCAAGAGACATATGTAAGAACTCCATTCAAACTAATTTTTTTTTCTTTTCCTTGTATATATTACATTCTTATTCGTAGAGTTCTTTGTTTAAATTACAGGATAGGTATATGCAAATATCTCAGGAATATCGTAGTACTCTACCTCTTGAGAGTCAGGACAGACCATTTACACAAGAAGAAAACGAGAATCTTTGGAAACAGAGTGCTGGTAAACCGATTAGAGGTTCAGTCTACGGCTATCCAGAAAAGGCGTATCAGAAGAAGAAGTCTTGGTATTGTGGTTCATCATCCTCAAGCTTTGATGGTGGGGATAGAGAGACAATATCTGCAATGGAGAGTAAGATAACATATCTCAATGCCGAGCTTGCTGCTGTAGCCGAAAGAGAGAAGAAGAGAGAAGAAAGAGAGAAGAAAGAGAGAAGAAGAGAGAGGAGGAGATTGCGGCAGCAAAGGAGGTAGAGAACAAGAGGTATGCAGCGCTTCAGGCCCAACTAACTTTTCTTTTTGAATCAGGAAATATTCTTCCTCCATGTCCGGCTAGCAGTGATGGATCTGATCAGGAGGGTGATGAGAATGATAAGGAGAGTGAGGGTGATGAAGAGTAGTTGTATCTATTTGACATTTTAGACTTCTATATTTTTAGAATTGTTTAATTTGATCGTATTTTAGTTTACTTTGAAATAGTTTGTATATGTTGAAAATATTGTGTTGTTTTGGTTGGATGAAGTTTATTTGGCTTTGGGTTGTTTTGGTTGGATGAATTTTATTTGGCTTTGGTTTGTTTTGGTTGGATGAAGTTTATTTGGCTTTGGGTTGTTTTGGTATAAATATGCAGGTGGGCAACTAAAAATTGCAGCAATTTGCTGCCTGTTTTGCAGCAAAAAACCGACCTCCGGAGGGCAAAATTTCAACATAACAAAAAGAAAAATACCGACCTCCAAAGGTCGAAATTTCAACATTACAAAAATAAAAATACCGACCTCCGGAGGTCGGAATTTCAACATTACAAAAATAAAAATACCGACCTCCGAAAGTCGAAATTTCAAAAATACAAAAATAAAAATACCGACCTCCGGAGGTCGGAATTTCAACATTACAAAAATAAAAATACCGACCTCCGGAGGTCGGAATTTCAACATTACAAAAATAAAAATACCGACCTCCGGAGGTCGGAATTTCAACATTACAAAAATAAAAATACCGACCTCCAGAGGTCGGAATTTAAAAAAATGAATATTCCGACATAAAATAAAAACCGACCTCGAGAGGTCAGTAAATACCGACCTCCAGAGGTCCGTATTGAATAGCGACCAAGCTTTTTCCGACCTAAGCTGGGATGTCGGTTTTAGGTCTGTATTTCAAGAAATACCGACCTCCGGAGGTCGGTATTTATAGGTCAGTATTCACAGTTTTTTTAGTAGTGTTTTTTCTAATTGACAGGTTTTTTTCTTTCTATTTTAAATAATGCATATTATCTTGAAATTTTATATTAATAAGTATATACTTTACATTTAGATTATCTTTAAGTTTATTGTATTTTTTGTTTTCATTTGAATTCATTTACTCTAAATATTTTGATTTTGAATGAAAAAATAGTATGTAGTGGAGTAATACTATTTTCATTGGCTTCTTTATTATTTTTTAAAATAATTAAATAGATGTCAATCAATAAATATAGGTATTTTAATTATGATAAAAATAAGAGTCAAAAATAGCATAAAAGTGTGTATTTAAATATTTTAAATAGTTATATAATATTTAATTATTTATTATGTAAAATTCTGAAAAATTGTGACACTGACATGTGGCCTTTTTTTCTTCTCCTATTATATATAGATAGAATTATATATAGATAGATGTTTGTTTTCTCTATTTCATGGTCTCATTTTGAGTCCATCTGACGTTCTTTTTCAATAAAATGCGACCAATGGTCCAAGCTTATTTTTTTAAAAAAAAAAACTACCCCATTTCAACTAATCCACCGTTTAATTTGTCTTTTTTTTTTTACAATGAGTTGTTTCATTTTTTTTTATGGTAACCGTTAACTTGTTATTTTATTTTAAAATGAAATTTATTATTTAAATTATCTTTAACTATTCTTTTATTATTATTAATGTTTTCTTCTTCTTTTTTTTTTTTTGTTAATTAATTGTTTTACCTTTTTATTTAATTTTCTGTTATGACATTTTTAAATCTAATTTATTGTCATTGCTATCATTGCCTTTAACATCCAAAATTCAAGCACTACAAAAAATAAAAATAATGCATACTTTTAACCAAAAAAATATGAATAATATGATAATAAGGAAAAAACCAACTAACAAATTAAAATTATTATACTAATAATATGAGATTTTTAGATATTGTGACTTTCTTTATGATTGAAGATTTTATGAGTAAGAATTGAATTATCCTTAAGAATTGAATTAAAAATATTCCTACCTTTTTAAATATTTATTTTTGCTACATTTTTACGAAAAAAACTTCACTTGTCATTTTCATTTTTTTTTAAATAGTTAGATCACATTTCTGTTTTTTTTAGTTATACTTTATAAAAAATTATTTTCAAAATTAGATAATTTAATTATTTTTTAAATTAAACAAAATCATAAATGCACCCACAGAAGCCTTACTATACGTGTATGTGTATGTGTATGTGTAGTTATTTAAAAGAGAGGAGGCTATTGTGCAAGTAAATTAAACGTTAAATAATGGTAATAATAATCAAAATGATTTAACTAAAGAATAATCAATTGTCAAATGATCATACTAATAATCAAAATGATCACGCTAAGGAATACTACTGTGCATATAAATTAACAAAAATGTAATTTGTGAACGAAGAATATGATAATTATGATGATATTTATTCATCATCATTCTCATATATATTGATTTTATTCTTACAAAATGAAACACTTATTGAAATCGTTAAAAGAATCTGAAAATAACATAAGTAAGGAATGCCAACCAAATTTGTTTAGTAATTGACATACATGATCCATTGATATGAAATTCTTCAGAATTCCTCCATTTATCTATTGTTGATTTCTTCTTCTTCTTTGTTGCATTGGAGAGCATAGTGGTCCTTCTCCGTAAATTATAACAACATAATTTCAAATCAAACAATTAAGAAAAATGACATATATACACACAATACACTACTACACTTTTCCTCATTTTCTTTTGTGATCTCATGTGAATGTAATTTGTTTTTGTTTGAATGTAATATTTGTTTTACAAATATTTGGATTCGTTTATGGAGAGTTAGATTTAAAAAGATGTGAATGATGTTATTAAGATTAATAATTTTCTTCAAAGATGTGGGTTAGGAAGTTGAGATTCTTTTTAGGGATAAGGTTAGTTATTATTTGAAATTTAAATTTTAAATTAATTATTTAGATATTTTTGTGGCAAAAAATTACAAAGAAAGGAAAAAAAAAACTACCCCATTTCAACTAATCCACCGTTTAATTTATCTTTTTTTTACAATAAGTTTTTTTCATTTTTTGTAATGGTAACCGTTTAAATTTTTATTTTATTAAAATGGAATTTATTATTTAAATTAACTAAAGACAATTAAGTTATTGAATTTGAATTTATTATTTAAAATAACTAAAAATAATAAAATTCAGGAATAATTGTGGTGCTGACACGTGTCGTTTTTTCCTCTCCTTTTATATATAGATAGATATGTAACCACCTTTTATTTTTGAATTCCTATAATAAAGGCAACCACCTACCCATTTATCCATTTGCTTCATTCATTCTATATATGTCTTCTTTTTCAGAATTTTTTTATTCATTTTGTTAGTATCATCCTTTAGAACAATCATTTTTCAGAGTAAGGAATTCATCTTCAATGCACATATGTATTGCTTCAACCAGTGAATTATCATATGCATTAATTTAAAATCAGGTATGAAAAATTATCCAAGAATTGTTTAAATTACATACCAAAAATTGGTTTACTTATTTACGGTCTATTGTTCTTCTTCTAATAAAAATATAGTTTGAAGGAAAAATTATTTTTTAAAGGAGTATGGGTAGTCGTTGATTATTTATATTATAATAAATATAATTCTTTATTTATCATGCACTAATATTGTTTTATATCTTTCAGATTTGAGTTGATGTGATCCCCACAACATGAAAATGTAAAGTTGAAAGTGGTGTTTATTTTCTATCTATACATATTTGCCTTTTAGTATATACAACTTAAAAATAAGAGGTAAATATATTTAAATAATAATAGTACTAATAAAAGAAATAATCTTCTATCTATATATAATAGGAGAAGAAAAAAAGTAAAAAAGAAAAATATAAAATCTAATAAATTCCATGTTTATCTAACTTCCCATTTAAATCTAAAAATTTACTTAAAGGATAATCAAATACGGTTTAATTTAAATCTGAAAAAAAAACATATGTGAAAATAGGTTTGTTTCAAATATGTAACCACCTTTTATTTTTGAATTCCTATAATAAAGGCAACCACCTACCCATTTATCCATTTGCTTCATTCATTCTATATATGTCTTCGTTTTTAGAAATTTTTTATTTTAGTATCATCCTTAAGAACAATCATTTTTCAGAGTGAGGAATTCATCTTCAATGTACATATGTATTGCTTCAATCAGTGAATTATCATATGCATTAGGCCAAACACATATGCAGACCCTTAAACTTGTCCCTAAATTTCATTTTGGCACTCCAACTCAACTTTGTTCCATTTTAACCCTTCAACTCCAATTTTTATGTTTCATTTTAGCACTTCTTTCCAAAGAATCAACAAAGTGGGATGTGTTTACTTCACATGCCATTATTGTGTTAAAAAATAATGGATGAACATCATTTTTTAAAAAAATATTTTTTTTAGAGTTTCTGTACATTATTGTCTGAAAAAATAATCGGTGAAAGTGTGTTGGTTTTTTTTAAAAAAAATAATTAGTTAATCTAAATAACATCACATATATTTTTTTTCATATCGGACTAACTCAAATATCAGCTTTCTAATTTTTTATTCAACTAAATACGAGTAAAAAAATACTCATGTTCATTGCTAATTAATAACACTACAAAAAAATGTTGAAACTCGATAGACTTCGTTGGGTTGTCATTGATTTTTTTAAGAAAGAAAATCAACACACTTTCATCAGTTATTTTTCACGCAAAATTATAGGAAAACTCTTAAAAAGAAATTGTTACTTTTTTTATAAAAAAAAAAACAATGATAATCCATCAGTTTTAATTTTTTACAATAATTAGCAGATGATCGTCGATTTTTAAAATGCAAAATTGCAGTTGAATAACATATATAGAAATAAAGAAATCATAAAATTAGTATTTTGTGTTAAATGGTACATAAAAGAAATAGAATTGAAGGGTAATCTTTTATTATTTTTTTAAAACATACCTTTTTTTTGGCTTTCACTCTCTTAGAGAATGTGTGATGCACACTCTCTGCCACATCACTTAGAAGTGTCAAAATGGAACATAAAAATTGGAGTTAAAGGGTTAAAATGGAACAAGGTTGAGTTGGAGTGTCAAAATGAAATTTAAGAACAAGTTTAAGGGTCTGCATATGTGTTTAGCCTATGCATTAATTTAAAATCAGGTATGAAAAATTATCCAAGAATTGTTTAAATTACATACCAAAAATTGGTTTACTTATTTACAGTCTATTGTTCTTCTTCTAATTAAAATATAGTTTGAAGGAAAAATTATTTTTTAAAGGAGTATGGGTAATCGTTGATTATTTATATTATAATAAATATGATTCTTTATTTATCATGCACTAATATTGTTTTATATCTTTCAGATTTGATTTGATGTGATCCTCGCAACATGAAAATGTAAAGTTGAAAGTGGTGTTTATTTTCTATCTATACATATTTGCCTTTTAGTATATACCACTTAAAAATAAGAGGTAAATATTTAAATAATAATAGTACTAATAAAAGAAATAATAATAACAATAACAATACTAATAATAATAATAATACAATATAATAATAATGTGGATAACAATGAATTTAAATTGCTAATCAGTTTCCACGAAAACTGTTTTCTTATTTAAATTTTAAAATTTACTATTTTGTGTTAAGATTTAGAAATATAAGGCCAATTGTTAAAAAATAATAATAACAATAATAATAATCTATATTCTATATCTATATATAAAATAGGAGAAGTAAAAAGTGTCAAAATAAAAACGTAAAGTATTTCTTAAATTAACATTTTAAAACTTATTTAACAGTACAAAACTTATTTAAATTAATAATAGTATAAAACTTAGGAGAATTGAAAAAGGGAAAAAAACACTGCAATTTTGATAGGTCTCTCAAGGAATATTTCAAAAACTAATATATTATTTCTTTATAACTTAAACAGGTAGAAAAGAAAAATAAAATAGAAATGTTGTGCATCAAACATTTTAAAAATAAATAGGAAAACTACCCACACATTAAAGAAAATCTATTAAATGAAGATATACTTTAGTTTTTAAAAAATAAAAATGATTTTATATGTGTTTTTTTTTCAAATTAATTAACCAACCACATAATGCTATTTTAGAGAAAATGGCAAATTAGTTATTTTTGAATTTGAATTTGAATTTAAAGTGGTTACCTAAAACTTCTCTACCCATTATCTCTATTCTCTATATATACATAAATAAAGTTAATTAAAAAAATTTAATTGATCTATTCTTCTTCAAATGTGTAATGTTATTTGTTGAATTATTTTCATTCTTCTTATATTCATCTTTTTTTTTGGAGTGAATAGGTAGATTATTTGATGGCTAGCCGAAGAAATACTGCTTATATTTGCAAATAAAAAAGTGAAAGTTCAAGAAGAAGAAGAACAATATTTATCAAAGTGAAAATCTTCTGCAAATGTGATTCTTAGATCAATAATATCTTATTGTGATTTTTTAATTCATTTTATTCAATTTGATTTTTTTATATCATATTATGTACTTATATTCATCAGATTGAATGAGTTTTCTGTGTGTTTTTTTTACATTTGTAATATTTAGTGATTTTTACTATGATTAATATTCTTTTAGGAGTGTATGTTACTTTTAAATTATAGTGAAGTAAAGTCCAAGAAAAGGAAGAACAATATTTATAAAACTTAAAATCCCCTGCACATGATGATATTTTTTGGTCTATAATATCTTATTGTGATTTTTTGGTTCATTTCATTCAATTTGACTTTTTTCAGTCATATTATGCACTTAAATTCTTTAGATCGAATGAATTTGCTATCATTTTATGTTAATTTTTTAATATATATATATATATATATATATAAATAATACTTATTTGTAATATTATTAAATTATTTTTATATTCACTCTATTTTAAATTATTTTTTTAATTATAGTTTTACATGAATTTAAAAATATGAAGAATAGTTTGAACTTTTTGAATTCGAAACTACCTACATTAATTACTATTTTATTTTTTAAATAAAAAGATTAAATTTTTTATAATAATTTAAATCAGTTTTTATAATTGAACAAAAATAATTTGCCTTTCTAAAAAATACTAAAATTATTAATTATATATAATAGATATAAATAATTATTTACTATTTTATTTTTAAAATGATTGTAAAGTAGTTTTTATAATAAAATAGAAACAATCTTAAAACCGTTCTAAAGAATAGGGTACTATAAATTATTTTTAAAATAATTTTTAAATTGGTTACATAAATTATTTACCATTCTAAAAAATACTAAAATTATTAATAATATATAATAGGAATAAATAATTATATACTATTTTATTTTTAACATGATTGTAAAGTAGTTTTTATAATTAAATAGAAATAATCTTAAAACAGTTCTAAAAAATAGGGTAATATAAATGTAAATATGTATTTATGTAATACACAAAAATTTAAATTAAATTAACGTGAATTCAAAACAAGCCATTATAACTTTTTTTCAAAAAAATATATTTACTAAGCATGTGTTTCTTTTTTGTGGGAAGAATACATTAATTGCTTATATTGTATCACTTTTTGAAAATAAAATTTTAAAATTTAATAAAAATAATTTTAAAAATGGTTACCACTTCCCATGCTTTGAAAAAATAATTGAATTGTGATCTTTTAAAATTAAAAAAATTTAGAGATAACTAACCTACGTCTCATAGATCCCATTACACCCCCCCCCCCCCACCCCACTAACTTGCAGACATTGCATTTAATTTGAATTTAATTTAATTTATAATAAAATTCAAAATTTAAAATAATTAACTTTATTCTGTTATGAACTGATATATATATATATACTAGAAGGATGACGCTCGTGCATCACACGGGCCCAACGTGCCCAACATGTTATTAAAATGAGTAAATTATAATTAAGAATTCTCTGTACAACATTGGTATAATATTGTTACAATATTTGCAAAAATAATGCTAACTAAAACTCAATCGAAATTGAGATTACTGTCAATCCTCCTATTTTTGAAAAATGGAAATTTAGTAAGTGTTTTCTAAACATATGTATATTATCAAAGGTTGCACCTGTCAGTACCGACCAGATCAACTCTTTGTACATATTTGATTTACAATTGCCGAGCTTCACCATTGGTTTTTTGTATGAACATCAAGCCCAACCTTTTGTTGTTCTATTCCACCTTAAAGTTATAAGCACTCAATCGATATTTTTTAATGGCTGCTACACATTCAAATATGGAAGTTAGGGAGTTCTAAAACAAAAAGTTCATTTCTTACTTTGGGCCGCCCACAGTTCCCAATCAAATTAGACCTTAAGTTTGAATAACATAATATTACCTTGATGTTGTATAAACCACTAAGAAAATCCTTTTATTACATTTAACATATAGTACAATAACTTAGTCTTCAAGAGCTCATGCTCTACCTATCCTTATGCTTCTTAATCTGGGGACGTAGAAAGAGCACATACTAAAAATGTTGGCTTCTCTTCGTCTCACCTACATCTCATATACAAAACAATTTATCGGAAGAAGAAGGAAGGATTAATACCCAACAAACAAAGATTACAAATAAAGTTTAATTAAGAAATAAATTTGTAAAATAAGCTCAAAAAAAACTAATACAGTAAGTAACAAAGTCTAAATGGTTACATACCCTTTTCATAACTGCTTCTTGCAATTAACTCCACAACTTCTAGCAATGGCTAAAACATTGAAGATCAAACTAAAAATAAGGTAATAGAGAGGGAGGAGGTACCACAATTATTGTTGCCTTGTTATTAATCCACTATATCCAGTTAGATACAAAAAGATATCGTGAACAATAGAAATAGAGAAAATGATAAACCAGTGAAGAAAATCTGTTAGAAAATACACCTACCTGATCGGCAGTAACAATAGCACAATTCTCGTTGGAGTTGACTGGAATTCATTGGAAATGAAATTGATTGTCCTTTAAGCTTCAATCATGAAAGAGGGTTTTACTCTATTTGATTTGTTTCTCAACTAAAGGTGCATGTCAAATTAAATAGTCAATAGTGCCTCAAACATGACATCTTAACCATTTTTGAATTCTTCTTTAACATAATTTCTTTTGTATAAGTTATATCTGAACCAAGTCATATTTGAAAGATTACCAATTCACAAATCTGAATCATTTTACCAAATTGAGCCCATCTCACAACTGATAAAAAAAATTAGCACAGTTAATCAATCAGTAGTACACAAAAGAAATAAAAAAAATTAGTACCCAAAAGAAATAACAAATAACTCATTACTATCATGTAGATCTATTCAAATCAATGGCCTTTTCTTCTGAACCCTAATTTTGAACCAAGGAAATAGAAACAATTTGAGGAACATAATAAAATAAAATGTGAAATAATCAGCTTTAACTTGTAGAGCATTTGTCAAAAGATAAAAAGAAGTGTTCAATTAAGTTGGGCATATTATGAAGCACCGAAAATAATTTCGTCGCGAAGAAGAGACCACTTGTGAAGAAGGTTAAAGAACTCATTAGTGTCATCTATGCTGTGAATTCTTTTTCCTTCTTTCAAAGACTCTGACACTGTTAACAGCCACGACATATGCACATTCTGTCGTTTTTGTTGGAAACAAAACTGGTATCCCTGTTACACTCCCTCGCCGGAAACCTCCAACATGTTTGTTAACCTATTCCTCCTCTTACGTGAAATACACCCAAAAAATTTTCAATCAATCAGTAAAACAATAGATATTTATAGGTATAATTAGAAAATGAGAAATTTACCTATTTAAACTAAGCAACAACTTCAAAATTCCAACTTGAATCTGGGTAAGTCAAAGAGAGCTAAGAAAGAGAACTACAGAAGGACATAAACAGAGTAAGAAAAATTTTATTCTGTAAGAGGGAAAAAATTTAATATGGTTGAGGCCCAACCAACAATAGTTGTGTGAGGCTCCATTTAATTTTGAAAAAATTACAAAATCTCACCTTTTAGTTTACTTATTACCATTATCCCCTATAAGTTTTACAAATCTCCTAAATCCCTCATTTTCGCGCATCAGATTAGTGTATCTCGCACATCAGATTAATGTATCAACGCTTATATTATTGTATCTTGCGCATCAGATTAGTGTATCATGTATAAAATGCAATGTATCTTACTTAACGATTAATGTATCTCGTGCATCAGATTAATGTATCAGCGCTTATATTATTGTATCAGTTTGAGGAATTTCTGTAATTATAAACTTTTAAGGGATAAATTGTAATTTTGCCTTAAAAGTATGTGATTTATGTGATTTGCCCTTTAATTTTTGCCACTTGGATTTGTGGGCCCCATTTTAACACCACACACTCTCTGACCTTATTTTTTCCCAAATTCCCCCCTTTTCCCTCCAAAATATTTTAGCTCCTTGTTCAATAT
This sequence comes from Solanum stenotomum, assembly GCF_019186545.1. Lineage (NCBI taxonomy): Eukaryota > Viridiplantae > Streptophyta > Magnoliopsida > Solanales > Solanaceae > Solanum > Solanum stenotomum. The sequence continues at coordinate 47,746,380 of NC_064285.1, read as the reverse complement.
TCCTCTCTTTTTCAGAGTTTTTTTTCTTTTTATTCTTTGTGCTCTTTATTAATTAGTAACTTGATTAGCTCTCTCTTTCCCATTAATCATTTTTGCCCCTCAACTAAATCAATTTAAAAAATTGCCACCTCTCAACCAATTCAACTAAAATATAATTATTCCTCGTAGCCTTAGAAAGAACAATCTTTTAAAAAATTTATTTCACATCTCAAAAAATTGAATCAAATTCCTAGGATACCTTTAAAAGATAATTTTTGAATGAGAAATTCACACACTTTATATTTGTATTAAGAAGTATTCACTAAATATCGAAAAATCGAACTAAATAAAAATGTAGTCAAATTGAATATTTCTTTTACTTCAATTTATTTTCTTTTTATTTTTAAAAAAAATTGACATAATCAGTTTTGGTTTCAAAGTGAAAATAAATTGAAAAATCACCAAACTGATTATAAAAATATCTCCCTCTTTATATATATATATATATATTGTGTATGCTGTGTAAAATTAATTTTTTACTCTTTTTATTTGTAATCTAGTTGCCTTTTTATAAATTTAATTCTATTTTTTCACTTTCTAGTTTAATTTGTAATTTTATTATGATGATTTTAAAAATTGATTTTATGTTCAAAATCACTTGTTTTTAGTCCTTTAATTATTCATTATTAGTTAATTCAACTGTCATCAATCAGAACTAAATTTTTTAAAAAAAATTATACCGTAAAAAAGTTCACCAATGAGTAAGTGAGAGCATACCTATAAATATTCTAAAATCACTCGTTCTTTATTTTTTTTTAGAAATATTGTACTTGGTGTTTCACTTATTATTGAAATTTAAGTTAAAAGTAAAAAAAAAAATCAACCAAAAAATATATATAAATCAAGAAAAGAAGACTATAATTATAATGGAGTTTAATTTTTTAATCATATTAACAATCACGGGAAAAAAAGGCTAAAACTTGAATTGATATTAATTTACATATTTCTATTTGACTTTTGAAAAATAAAAATTTAAGACTATAGGTAAAATACTTATTGTGAGGAAAAGGGAGGAACTTGAAAAAATGAAGGTGAGAAAGTGTGTGGCGTTAAAATGAGGCCCACAAATTCAAGTATCAAAAATTGAATGGAGCCTCACACATTGTTGGTTGGGCCGATCTATTTCTGTATCGCTCATGATATATATCAACACTCGGACATCTATTGCAAGTGCATATCCCACTTTTGCACAACAGGGTTATAAATCTAAACGTTGGGAAAGACTGAAAGCGGTTGCAAGCAAACCACACAGGTCACATCTATTACCTCTCGAATATTGGATTGGGAGATTTAAACCTCTCAATCCTTTTTTTTTGGCCTCAACCATATTAAAAATTTCCCTGTAAGAGGTATACATATTACATGGCAGACAATACTTGTATGAGATCCTCTCAGGTTTTGTCAAGTGGAGTTTGGGTCCCACTTATAGAAAATGTGCTAAAAGCTCCATTTCTTTCTTTTCCTGTTCCGTATCTTCTTCTTCTCCTTTTTTTTTTCTTTCCGTTTCTTCATAAAATTTTATTAATTTTCTTATTAAATATATTTATTCATCAAACTTCGAAACTTGATTGCTTTGCTCGTGATTTAGTTTGGATCATTTTTTATCAAACGAAAAATAATTTAATTAATTTGATTTTTCAAATGTTAAAATCAAGTCAAATTAATTAAGTCGATTTTCCATCACTTTAATTTTTTTTAATTTTTCTTGCTATTTGGTTTTTGTGGACTTCAAAAAAATATACAATAAAATAAAATTTTGGTAAGGTATATATATGATCGTTCCAAAAAAAAAATTATGCATTATCTAAGAATTTAATCATTTCTAAGAAATATGATAAATTATTTCCAACGATTTTACTATTTTCTTACAAAAATTAAAGATTTAACGATGATATATTAGGATGTCTTGTTAATATTTGATTTAAATATAAATAATCAATTAAATCACGAGTTATTTTGAACATGAAAAAGCACGCTCGGCACTATCAAAATAAAAATATAAATTAAACTATAAAGTAAATGCAAAGAATTTGATTATTACAAAGAGAAACACATGAATACTAACAAAGAGAACCAAAAAAATATTTCGAATAATTTTTTTAATTTTAAAGAAGGATATATATATAATCATTACGGACCATTTATTAATAAAATAATAGGATGAAAAAATTTATCCTAAAAAATCAATGTCTGATCTTTTATAAACGAACACAAAAAATAATTTATTATTCTAAAATTAAAACACAAAATTTTATGATTTTTTATTTTTAATTTCACTATCTTCAATTTCTTTAATCTTATTGAAAAACATTTTTTTTTCTCATCACATTCACTTTAAGTTTTCCTTAAATAAATGATATAAAGATAAAATAACAAAACATTGTGGCCAAATCTTTAAAAAACGTAGAGACTACAAAGGAGGAAAAAAGAATTGTAGAAGAGAAAGTTTAAAATGAATGAGAAAAGTAAGAAGATGAAAGAAAATGAAATGGGTAAAGTATGGGTCCCATATTGTACATTTGGCAGTCAAAGAATCCTCATACAACTGACAAAAGGTGAGCCTCTCACAAAATAAAATTTTTCAACAGAGTAATATTGTATGCCCATCTGACCACGGTACACGTGTTTAATAGAGAAAGAAAAGAGAACACGTGTTTACCAACACACTGTACAATGTCTTTCTAATGTAGAGGGCAAAAAAGAAAAGACACATGTAATTGTAGTTAAATATTTTAAAATAATGGGATCAGTTTTAAAAATGAGTAATTTTAATTAATTAAAATTATTTAAAATTCATAATTTTAATTAAAGATAAAAATTGAATATTAAATATTTGAATAATCTTTTTTAAAACAAAAATTTAAAATAAATAAATTAATATTTATATAAAGATAAAAATTAAAAATTTATCTTTAAAAAAATTACGAATTTGAAATAATTTTAATTAATTAAAATTTTGTTTTAAAAGATTATTCAAATATTTACTATTCAATTTTTATCTTTAAAAAAATTATGAATTTGAAATAATTTTAATTACTTATTTTTAAAACTGGTCCCACTATTTTAAAACAATTAACTGCAATTACATGTGTCCTTTTTTTTTTTTTTTTTTGCAAAACACAATTTTGTAATATTTATTTTTAAAAGAATTTTTTCGTTGGTTACTCTGTTTAATTTCTTTTTGGTTAATTTAAGATACATATATAAAATAATTTTAAATTATTTTTTGAATTTTAAAATGTCTAATTTTTGTTAGTATTTTATTATGTTAAAAGAAATACAATTAGTGTAATATAATTGTTTAATTTATTAATTTTTACTTAATCAGGTTTTAGAGTTTGTGTTTGAGTGAGAATGTAATGGAAAGAATTAAAACTGCCTATTTATATTCCCGTTTTTATTTAATAATTAAATTCTTTATTTAAATAAAAACGGGAATATAAATAGGCAGTTCTACAACTTCCCATTACATTCCCACTCAAACACAAACTCTAAAACCTGATTAAGTAAAAATTAGTGAATTAAACCAATTCTATTACACGCATTGTATTTCTTTTAATATAATAAAATACTAACAAAAATTCAACAATTTTAAAATTCAAATTTTTTTTGTTATAATTATTCTACTAGCTAATTATAGCTATAGACATAATATTTTAATAATATAATTATTAAATTGTGTATTAATAATGATTAATTTAACATGCTCAAATAAATAAGTTAACGAATTGTGTCATCATTTTAAAAATATACATTACTAAGCGCATGATAAATTTTAATAGTTATTTTAATTTAAAATATTATATTTTAAAATATTCGTGCAACGTGCGGGTACGTATACTAGTATCTATATAATAGGAGAGGTGATAGCGTCTACGTGTCAGCACCACAAAAAACGTATTTAAAAAAAAATTAAAATTAATTAAATCTATATATTTTAAAATAATTTTTAATTTTAAAGAAACTGCCAAACGTGGGTTTATAATTTGAAGATATGTAATTAGATGTTAATATTAAATAATAAAGTTTAATTACTTTAAAATATTTTCCAAAAAATAGGGAATCATACACACACGTTACATTGTAAATAATGTTTTTGATTGTCAGAATAAAATTTTAAGAAAATAAAAACAAATAAGAAATTTAATTCACGTAAACTAAACAGATTGTTTAGTTAGTGTGTTTTTTAAAAGAATAATTTTAATAACTTTAATTTTTTTTTCAATTAGCTTAGAAGTAGGAGTGTAATGGGAAGTTTTAAAACTCGCAAATTACAGAAATCACATACTTTTAAGGCAAAATTACAATCTATCCCTTAAAAGTTTATAATTACAGAAATCCCTCAAACAGATACAATAATATAAGCGCTAATACATTAATCTGATGCGTGAGATACATTAATCGTTAAATAAGATACATTACATTTTATACATGATACACTAATCTGATGTACATTTATACCTGATACACTAATCTGATGCGCGAGATACAATAATATAAGCGCTGATACATTAATCTGATGTGCGAGATACACTAATCTGATGCGCGAAAATGAGAAATTTTGGAAATTTGTAAAACTTATAGGGGATAATGGTAATAAGTAAACTAAAAGGGGGAATTTCTGTAATTTTTCCTTTTTAAAAATAAAGATTAAAATGCCCTATTTATGTCGATGTTTTTTTTTCAAATTATTATTATTATTATTATTATTATTATTATTATTATTATTATTATTATTATTATTATTATTATTATTGTATTTTCTAATTTTTTTTAAAAATATTTATTTTCAGATGTAAATAAATTATTTCTTTTTATAGAAAACTTAAATATATTAAATATTATTTAAATGATGAATTTGAAAGAAACTGCCAAACGTGAGTTCATAATTTGAAGATGTGTAAGAATAAAAAAAGAATAAAAAATTTGAAGATATGTAATTAGATGTTAATATTAAATGATAAAGTTTAATTACTTTAAAATATTTTCCACAAAAATAGGGAATCACACACACACGTTACATCAAAATATTTAAATTATTTTTAAAATAAAATAGTAATTTATTATTTAATCCTATTAAATATAATTAATTCTAATTATTTAAAAAATCTATTTTTTGTGGTGCTGACATGTGGCGCTTCCTATTTAAATATAATTTATTTTAATTATTTAAAAAATCTATTTTTTGTGGTGCTGACATGTGGCACTTTTCACCTCTCCTAATATATATATATATTATAGGTTGTATTTTCTAATTTTCTAAAAAAAAAATTATTTTAAGATGTAAATAAATTATTTCTTTTTATATAAACCTTAAATATATTAAATATTATTTAAATGATGAATTTTGAAAGAAACTGCCAAACGTGGGTTTATAATTCGAAGATGTGTAAGAATAAAAAATAATAATAATTTGAAGATATGTAATTAGATGTTAATATTAAATAATAAAGTTTAATTACTTTAAAATATATTCCACAAAAATAGGGAATCACACACACGTTACATCAAAATATTTAAATTATTTTAAAAATAAAATAGTAATTTATTATTTAATCCTATTAAATATAATTTATTTAATTATTTAAAAAATCTATTTTTTTTGTGCTGACATGTGGCGCTTCCTATTAAATATAATTTATTTTAATTTTTTTAAAAATCTATTTTTTGTGGTGCTGACATGTGGTGCTTTTCACCTCCCCTATTATATATACTAGTATACATGCCCGCGCGTTGCGCGAATAATTTAAAATGTAATAATTTTATAATTAAAAATAACTAATAAAATGTATTATACACTTAATAATAGAATTTAATTTATAATAATACAATAATATTAATCATTAACTTATTTATTTGAGCATATTAAATTAATATTATTAGTATACACTTTATTTTATCGTGTTAAAATATTATATCTTTTAGTTTTATAATTTATTATGGTGATTTTTTTCTAAGGATACTATTAATTTTATGATTATTTTATCTTGATCAAATATGAGATGCTTCAAATATTTTTACGTGTTTGTACTTTATTCTTTTTATGTTGTTTGAATAAAAAAATTATGTTAATAATTTATTAATTCTAACATTTCATATAAAATATTTGATATCATGAAATTAAATGGCATGTTAATACATTTTCTATATATGTTTTAGTTAAAATCAAAATATTTTAAAATATTTTTTAGTATTAAATTTGTGTAAAAATATAATAATATAAAATTGATTTAAAGGTAAAAATAATCTTAATTAATACAACCGCTATATTAGATTTACTCAAAGTTTGTATTGGATATTTTAAAATTTTAATTTGAATTGTATTAGAAAACATATGGATATGAATGAGAGGTTGTTGATTTGAATTTGAGTATATTATGAGTAATAATAGTTATCTTGTATTCAATTTTTTTTAAAAAAATAAATTGAAAATTATAAATTGTGCCATATATTTTAGAATCATAATTTTCAACTTAATTTAATGTTGTTATTATTTAATATTGTGAATTCTTAAATTTGCTAAATGACTTATATTTGTTATATTGTTCAAGATAGAATTTAACGCTTGCTAGATATAGATAAATATTATTTATCTTAAATCCAAAAGTTTAAAGTTAATGAAATTTTAAAGTGACCACTTATATTTTATTAGGACTTATCTGGAACTTATTTATATAATTGGCTACTTAAAATTTAAAATTCAAAATGAATTGGTTAATAGTTATCGAATCCTAATTTTTATCAACATGGAAAAGAAGTTTTAAAACTCCCTATTTAATTGGATAATTTTTTGTTCTAAATAAAGATTAATTCGGTATTGAAATTGTAATTTTTGTAAGCGTAAGATTTTGCAATGTTTTTATAGTGTTTGCAATTTTTATTTTTAGTGTTTGCATTTTTACGTAACTTTTTTTTTTGTGTTTGCAATTTTTAACTTTTTATTTTTTGACAATTTTAAAAGTTAACAATGAGATATAGATATATAGATATATAGACTACCGCTTTACATATATTTTTATTAGTTTTTCTAATGGCAAGGATTTAATATATAAATGAATTATTCTTCTTATCATGTTTACAATATATTAAACATTTTATATATAAATGCAGCAATCTATTCATTTAAAATAAGAGTGAATTCTTCTTATTATTTTTAAAATATTAAATTTAGAAGTTGCTGAAAGATAGTTAAAATATTTCACATTAAAAATATATGATAACTTCCTATAAAAAAGGAATCACATATAGTTATTCCCTATTTTCTAGAATCGATTTAAAATCATTTTAAAAATAATTTTCTTTATTTTAAAAAATCAGTTTTTTTAGCATTATCTTATTTATTTATCATGATAATAAATTTTCAACCTTTTACAAAATAATATTTTTTTAGCTACTTTATAAAATGGATTTAAAAAAAGTATTTATATCTGTTTTTAAAAATGTTGACAGTTGTCATTATTTGTGTAAGTTGATGGCATGTTTCAATTTTTATTTCAAATTTTAATTTATAATATTTATTTAGTTATATAATATTTAATTATTATTTAAAATTCTAAAAATTGCTGGCGCTGACATGTGACATTTTTTCTTCTCATATTATATATAGATAGATATATAGATAGATTATTATTATTATTATTATTATTATTATTATTATCTGCATTTTTTGTAATAAATAAATATATTGTATTTTTAAATTTTAAACTAATAACTACCCACTAAAATCAATCCTTAAAATTCTTTTAATTAACGTGATGCATGTTTTTTTTTTGAATTTTGAAATCAATAACTATCCTCACTTCACAATTAAAAATTTGAAATTAAAATTTTCATATTTAATATTAATTTTTAAATTTAAAATTATTATGGGACACTAAAACCACCCCTTAAAATTCTCCACTAACTAATCTATCAGCATTTATCTTTATTAAATTATAAATTATTTTTAATTTACTATTACTCTCTTCTTTCATTTTATGAATTTTTTTATTTGTTTAGTCTTTTTTTCTAATAGGTATATATTTAATTCTTCAGTATAGTTTAACACTTATAGATACTATTAAGATTTAATTTTAAAATGGTAAACTAATTTTATATAAATAATTAATGTATTATTTTTAATATTAATAAATTAAACTTGAGAAGTTATAAGCACTACCAACATTATATTATGAGAGAAGCGTGAAAATATACATGTCAGTTCATTTCAAGTCAATGCTAATTCAAAATTTTAAAAGCAATAATGTCAATTATTATATTAGATTTAAAAATATGTCGAGAAAATTTTATGTGGTAGAATGAAAAAAATGATAAGGATAACATTTATAAAAATGAAAAGATGAAAACAACACTTTGTAAGGCATCATTCATTTTATATTCTTATTATATACTACAACAACAAAGAAAATATTTTTTTTTATCCTTTATTAAAAATATTTACATGAAAATAGAATACTATCATAAGAAAGTGAGAAAAGTAGGATTAGTGGTGATTTTTAAATCTTCGTCTATGATTTAAACACTACAAACCAAACTTAAAATTACTCTTTAAAAATTAATGTCCTATTTTTCAATTAAAGAAGTTTTAAAAAAAATTAAAAAAATTATTTAAGTTTTTGTTATTTGGATAAAATCAATTGTGTTGTAAATTATTAGAATTTTATCCACGACACTGTTTTTTGTTAGATATATTTTTTGCTAATTTCAAAATTATTTGTTTATATAATTTTTATAAAGAATTTGATTTTGAGATTAATAAGATATTTACAAATTCTTTTATTTCTAAAATAAAATAAAAATTGAGATTAAAAAGGATAATTGCGTAAGTGTTGATTCTCTTTTATAAATAAAATATGTAAAGGGAGGAATACAATTATTAGCCTCATAAAGCAAATCAAAATTCAACCTATGGATGTGTCATCATGATTACTCATTATTAATAACATTAGCATTTTCATCGAATATAACTCACCAATGTATATTTGCAGATCGTGATATATTTAATATACTTATTCATCATCCTTCGTGTGTGCGAAAATGAACATTTTACTTTTAACGACATTCACGCATACATCACGACTAACTTACACATTTATTTCGGCCTTTTAAAAATATATATGGAACAAAAATTCTTAATTAGTGTTTATTTGAAATTTTTTACATGCTACAAATATATTCATAGGAAGCATAGGTAATAAAGATTTAATGTCAAAGAAATATCCAGCCACATATGCTAGGTAAATTACATCATTTTCTGAAGTCATCGGCCTAGTTCTTCGTGTAAGGAAAATTCAAACATTTCATGGGAATCCAAATTATGAGCATCATTTTGGAGTCATAATTTTGCTCTAATATTGCCCTTTGCTATCATAATTTCAAACACAAATTGAAATAGAATCAAAGACAAATGAAGGTTAATTATAATTCAATTTTGATGAACAAAGAAAAGTATAAAAATATTTGGCAACTTACTTGGACAAAATGATGTTTAGGAGTTCTTTGCCTAATGAAAATTAAATTCCTTTCAACAATAGCAAGCAGAAGATTTTAAAGCTGTTTGAAATTTTGAAGTGGTAATTTTTATTTAAGTTAGGGCTTTATATTAGACTATGGGATTCCTTTAATTTTTACATTATTTATTTAATTGGGCTGCGTAAAATTCAAAATTCAAAATGAATTGGTTAGTAGTTAATTGGATCCTATTTTTTAGCAATGTGTAAAAGTGGGATAAAATTTATATTTCTTTTTTAATTGTTTTGGCAATCAGTTTTAAAATTTTAATTAATGACTAAGTTATTTGTATTTTTTTTAACTACGGATTTCATATTGGATTTATTTGGCATTCAGTTTGAATTTTTTAAAATAATAGCTAAATTATCTAATTAATTGTCATAATAAAATGAAGATTAATTCATTTTCGAAACAACAAATTTTGTAACAGTAGATTTTTGTATTATTTATTATTTATTATTATTATTATTATTATTATTATTAATTATATTATTAGTATTATTATAGAAAACAGTTATTTCTAATTTAAAAAAAAGAAAACGTTTGAAAAGTTTATAGATTGTTTAAACAATTTTAAATTTTAAATTTAAATTGAAAATAAATAACTAATAAAAATTTAAATTATTTAAAAAAACTCAAATTCACAAATTCTATGATGATGACATGTGTTACTTTTTTAGCAATGTGGAAAAGTGGGATAAAATTTATATTTCTTTCTTTTTTAATTGTTTTGGCAATCAGTTTTAAAAGTTTAATTAATGACAAAGCTATTTGTATTTTTTTAACTACAGATTTCATATTGGATTTATTTGGCATTCAGTTTGAGTTTTTTTAAAATAATAGCTAAATTATCTAATTAATTGCCATAATAAAATGAAGATTAATTCATTTTTGGAACAACAAATTTTGTAACAGTAGATTTTTGTATTTATTATTATTATTATTATTATTATTATATTATTATTATTATTATTATTATTATAATTTTAAAAAAAGAATACGTTTGGAAAGTTTATAGATTGTTTAAACATTTTTAAATTTTAAATTTAAATTGAAAATAACTAACTAATACAAAATTAAATTATTTAAAAAACTCAAATTCACAAATTCTATGGTGATGACATGTGTCACTTTTTTCCTATCCTATTATATATTTAAAATTATTTAAAATATTGAAAATTTATGGTGTTGACATGTGTCATTTTTTCTTCTCCTTTTATATATAGATTATTTAAAAAATATATTTTTTTGTGGTGCTGACATGTGGCGCTTTTCACCTCTCCTATTATATATATATAGATAGATTAGTTAATTAGTAAATAGTTAATAATGCTTCTATAAAGATTTTTTTTTTCCAGGGACATAGAAACTATGAAAACAAAGCAAAAAATGTATTTACATGTAAGAATTAAGTCTTCTTTTCTTCTGTCTTAAAATTAAAACTTTACCAAAAGTTATGTTTTCTTATATAAAGAGTATAATTAAGTTGAATACTTTAGGATCAAGTCAAATAAATTTTCACATTCAATAGCTTTATTTGTTTTTGACTGGAAGACAAAGAAGTGTGATAAAGATGAGACCGTATAAAATGAATATTCATCAAATTTACTATTTTCTAATTTGTTCTTTCGTCGATGGGGCCTTAAAACAAAATGAAAAATAGGAAAAATGATTCATTCACCTTCATTATGTTCTTTATTTTTACGTTCAAGAGTTTTATAGTCATCATGTTCTTTATTTGTTTTAAAATTTTCATATTATAATTTTATAGAATTTAATTTTTTTTTGCTACTATAAACTAGAAAACGGTAAGGAATTTTATTATTAAAATTGTACAAATATTTTTTGTTTGGAAAAACCGGAGAAGCCATGAGAAGAAAGAGCAAAAAGGTTACATAATATTTTAAAAATGTTGATGTTGCATGTTGTTGAAATTGTGGTGATTTGAATTGTAAGATCAGACGAAAAAATTGTTCCAATTGTTATTGGATGCATTCGTTAATCAAATAGATTTTAGTCGTTATTAGAGGTTAATATAAAAAAAGGATTTCAATTTTATTAAATTGAGAAAGTAAAATACAATATGAATTTAAATTCAATTTGTGCTAAACAAATTTAACATAGAATAATAACTATATGTATTTACAAAAAGATATATCAATATTTATTAGTAAAAGTGTTTCATAGGAGTCAGAGCTCATACATTACATTGCAACCATTTAAGAATAATATATTTAATTAAAAATATAATATAGATGAAAAGTCCATACTTCAATTCCTGCTCACTTTTTTGTGGCAATAATTTTAAAAAAATATATTTTAAATTAACTTAAATAAAAGACAAAATTTAAAATTTCAATAACATGCCTACATTTTGATAATCAAGTGATGAATTCTTAGCCTTATGAAAGGAATTTTCTTAGTTCTATTTTATTTAAATTCAACTATTAAATTTTCTTATATATTCATTATTCTAACAAGAGGATGATATGGATAGGGTGATGGTATTTATCATTTTAAATAATTTAAAAAATAAAAAATAAATAAATTAAATAATGACAAAAGATTATTATTGTCAAATTTAGACAATGAACTAAGTTTATATATTGATTTATTTATATAAATTTTCTATTATAACACATCAAAATGCTAAATGTTAACATTCTCAAATAAACCTTATAATATTATCTTATAATAAGTTAAAATTTTAAATTCTCAATCGATTAATATTTATGATTACATTTATCAACTAATCACGCAACGCGCGGACACGTATACTAGTAAAAGTTAAAAGGTGTAGGTGTAGGCCAAATAAGAATTGAGAGAAGGTAATTAGATAGAACATACCAGAACTTTAGCTTACTAAGGACATGACCTTAAATAGTATGATATTGATGTCGAGGATTTTGGTAAAAAATTAATAGGTAATCGGGTGTTGTCGCACTTAATGTGGGAGAAGAAGGGGCTAACCTTTCTGTTTCTCCTTATTACTAATACTAGTTTTGGGAACGTGCTTCACACTTTTATCCCAAAAACTTAATCTAACATATTGTAAATGATAAATTAAATTTGGTATAGTATCTTATATGACTTTCTTTGGCTATGAATTAAAAAATAAAAATACAAAAGGAGTAAAAACTAAGTTATAGAGTGTCACGACCCAAATCGTCGTGATTGACACCCATACTAACCCTTCGGTGGGAGAACCATTACTACAATCCAACTAAGAAACTCAAGGATAAACTAAACATTTGAAGATACAGAAGTAGGTTTAAATGTGTAAGAAAAATGGAGTTCCCGTAAACTCCGAAAGTTAAGCAAATCAACTACCAAATATTTGCGAAAAACAACTCCTAAAACCTGAAAGTCAATGTACCAAAACTTTAACGTTCAACAAGTCTAAGGAAATGGGGTGCAACCCTGAAAACTAAAACATAACAACCTCATAGATAGTCTGAGTCCGAAAAGAATGGACTAAACAAAAGAGAATCCATGGCAACCTGGAAGAACTGACTCACCCTTTAATTCAGTCTCGATTAGTGATCTCCTAAATGAGATCTGTCAATAGCCGCCTAAAGATGCCCTGTACTCAATAAAGAAAGAGCAAGTGCAGTATCCGTATACAACCACAGTGTATTGGTAGGATTACGCGACTACTCCCATAAGCACAATATACAACGAACCATCACAACACAGTAAGCACACATATACAAATTACAGTTCAATTATCATTTCATAACAACATATAGTCTTCCATTATCAATGACAAGTAGACATACACAAAACAATCACAAGTTGTTCTCTCATGGAACCCATACCCAAACTGTTAGTGTGTCGGAACGTGACACCCGATTCAAAGTATGTGTCCGAACGTAACAGCCGGTCCAATATATGTGTCGACACCCGGTCCAATATATGTGTCAAAATGTGAAACCCGATCCAATGTATGTGTCGGAACGTGACACCCAATCCAATCAGCACAACCACAATCACAATCGCATCCATAATGAACAATACTCAAATAATACAATCAAGTAATAGGTTCATGGCATGTATTGTTCACACATCATCATTTCGTTAGATTCAATTCATATTTCCATATTCACATACACACATTTATACAATGTAGCAATCAATCCGCATATCTCACACAAACAGGAAATCAAACCATCACCTACATCGAAACCAAACTTGAATCCTCTTAAGAAACTAGAGCCTTCCTTTTTCGAATTCTTTCCGCTTGTTTTTGGTCTACAAATGATTAATTTATCGCAAGGATCAATAATTAAGGTCTAATTTACCCGGATTATAACAAACCTAATAACCCAAGACCAAACCCATGATCCTAAGGTGCAGCTAGGGCTTTTCCCCACCATCAACTTCAGGCTAAAACCCTCCCCAACGATAATTAACCAAGAATCTAAGTTCGATGGATCAAAAAATGGATTAGGGGAGTAAAATCCTTACCTTTAGCACTAAAAGTAGTGGAAAACTGTCAAGAAATCAATCTGGGTTGTCTCTTATATCTTAGGAACAAATTTTGCAGAAAAATAATGAAATTGGGGTTTTTTTTCGGACTTAAGTCTTGACTGACCTGCTACGGCGGACCCCAACCCGGCACAATGGCCCCGCCCTGGCAGGAATAATCCCCCCCGTCGGCTTACACAGAGATAGAAACTCGGAATTTGAGTTTCAAGATCCCATTTCACAACACACCTTCTACCCTTGACATTAAGAAACTACCCTTTCATGCCGAGATTAGTTTCAGGAGTTTTACTCGCCCGAATTTGATTTCGTAAAGTCGTACGGGCTCCATAACGTCTTAGATATCCACTCATGTGATCAAATTCACAATTAGATCCCCATTCATTACCATATTTCCCTAGACCATACCTAATTCAGATTTCGTCCAAATCTGGACTAGGCTACAATTTTTCAAGTCACTACTTAAAAGTTTTCTTGCCCAAATTCTTTCCCCATTGGCTTTTCTATAACGACGGGAACAAGTCATTACAATAGATACTAATTTACCCGTCACTCGTCCCCGAGTGATAAACTAGGAAAAACTTGCTAAGGTAAGAGTAGAGTAGTACCTGAATCGTCGAACAACTAGGGATACTTGTCTCGCATGTCCTTCTCGATCTCCCAAGTAGCTTTCTCAACTGGACAACGTTTCCATTGAACTTTCACGGACTTAATCTCCTTGGTCCTCAACTTTCAGACATCACGATCAAGAATTTCAATCGATTCCTCCTTATACTGAAGGTCTCTGTCTAACAAAACTGAGTCCCATTTTATAATGTAATTCCCGTCCCCATGATACTTCTTCAACACGGACACATGAAACACTAGATGAAATCCAGATAAGCTAGTGGGTAAGGCCAATCTGTAAGCCACTGTCCCTAAAAAATCAAGGATCTTAAATGGTCCAATGTATCGAGGACTAAGCTTGCCCTTTTTGCCGAATCTCATCACCCCTTTCATGGGTGACACTTTTAGAAGAACTTGCTCACCAATCTGAAATGTCATGTTCCTTACCTTACGGTCTGCACACTTTTTCTGTCAACTTTGGATTGCTAGAAGCTTAGCTTGGATGCTTCTCACCTTATCTTGAACATCTTTCACCAAATCAACCCCCTAAGGGTTTCACATCTCCAACCTCAAATTAACCAATGAATACCTACACATCCCCCCATACAATGCCTCAATGAAATCATCTTAATACTCAAGTGATAAATATTATTGTATGTAAACTTAACTAACAACAAAATCGATTCCCAACAACCACCAAAGTTGATCCTACTCATGTCTGCAATATGTTATCAAGGACCTTGGCACAATCATCAGGACGAATCCTTTCGCACTTAAGCATGATAAAATTCCAAATCAATAGCCGCTACAATTAGAAGTGAACCTGAACCAACCAACACACACTTATAATACCCAAATAATCATAGTCCTTAACAATATCTCCATCCCACAACATACATTCCCATGACCTTAAGTTATAAAAATTTGATCTTTAGACATCAGATACTCATTGCATGATATGTCCAAGCATACAAACCCCTTAACAACACTATCAAAATGCTAGATTTAGCAATTGTGATTGTAGATTACCTTTAGGAACAGTAGAATTGGACCCAATGATCCCCACATTCTACCAAGAGAACATCGCAAGATCGATACACCTAATCCACCACTAAGGGTCCACCCACAAAAGTGAAAACGCACGTGAGCATAACTAGTGAATCATACTCACAACCATGTACAAAATGAAATAGATGGTCACATAGGAATTTACGGAATAATTATTGAATAACACTAAAGGTTTTCTTTTGAAGAGTCGATATTAGCCCTTTCCATTCAGTTGACTCCACATATTCTTCACATCATTCCACTGAAGCCCACACTCTCAATACTAACAACCATCATAAACACTCTGACCATTTACCTTACTATAAATCATCACTTTTAAATGAAGACCTTTCTTAGGTACGTAACAATCAACATTAATAAATTTTACGACTCAAGCCAGGAATAAGTCCTTTCAATTGCTCAATACCTGATACAATTGATCATTTCTCACCTTGCCAATTCATACCTTGATAAAATATATCACCACGAATGTAGACTTACAATGAAAAATATGAATTGTAAATTCAACCGTATAACACAATCACCTTATCTATCAACATTAACTTGTACCTTGAAGATTTTTATGAATTCATGGCTCTTCGCTTATCATTGACCGCATCTCCATCGATCTTACAATATCCCTCGCTAAATATTCAATCGTACTCATTACTAAACTCAAAAACAAAAACAAAGCACTTATCCTCACACTCGAGCTAATGTCTGTACACTCCTTTCTCAAGTCTTTTCCAATAGTCTTTAACCAATCTAATGGACTCGTGAAACTATTCCTATGCCACAACAATGAATGAATTCACGCATCTCTGAACCTAATTCTCTACTCCTCTGAAGATACCTCTTGAGCCTTTGCAATCAAATAAAATATTCTTGCTCTCGCCTCTCTCTAAAGACTGCACTACATCCCACTATTTTTCTTCATTATGACTCTAACTATTTAAATTCTATTTGATTGGTGTCCCACTATCTCTTAAAACCTTCCATACAACCACATTACTCACCAAATATTAGGAAACCACAACCTTAGATACTCGCGATTCGTAATTACTATACAACATTCGCTTAACCACAATCTTATTATATAGTTGCATCCCATCATAATCCATCACGAACTCTTATTACCATTATGCTCAGTCAGCCCTGACTAACACTACGAAGTCAACCTTTTCGTCAACATGACACCTCAAACTCAGGTATACTCATCAAATTCAAAGGATTAACCCAATCTTTATACACACTTTCTTACTAAAATCTTCAATTTCCATCACCCAAGTATACTCAATGGGAGTTTCTTTATCCATAAGCTTTTTATTTCGGTATCAATCCACTCCTTTATGGCTTAAGATAAAATCAACTGTCCTCATATTACCATCCTTCTTCTTAACAAACAAGACAGGAGCACCCCACGGGGAAGCACTATGATGGATGAAACCTTTATCAAGAAGCTCCTGGATTTGAGCTTTAAGCTCTCTCAATTCTACTGGAGCCATGCGATAATGAGGAGTGGAGATGAGGTGAGTGCCAGGTTCCAAGTCAATGCAGAAATCTATTTATGTATTCGGAGGCATACCATGCAAATCGATAGGAAATACTTTCTTAAATTCAGACAATACATGAATAGACTCAATAGAGCGAGACTCCGCATCAACATCCCAAATATGAGCCAAATATGCTAAATAACCCTGCCCCACCAGTTTCCTAGCGCGAACGAAAGATATGACCTTAGCTGACTTAGACTTGTACACCCCTTCCCACTCTAACTTTTCTCTACCCGGGATTTCTAGAGTCACAAACTTAGCATTACAATTAAGCACAACATAATAGGGAGACAACCAAGTCATGCCTAAGATTATATCAAAGTTAGTCATATCTAAAGTAACCAAATCATCCCAAGTCTAAAAACCCATAAATAAAATAGGACAAACACGATATACTGGGTGACTATGACTGACTCTCCAACTAGGGGTAGAAACATGGATGGGGGCATCAAACACATCACAAACTGCATCAAATACCAAGGCAAACTAAACTGACACATATGAATAAGTGGAACCTGTATCAAACAAAATGGTAGCCCTTCGGTCACAGACAAGAATAACATATGTGACCACTACATCAGACACCTCATCCTTGGTCTTGCCCCGAAAGGAATAAACTAAGCCCCGTCATCTTGACGGGCAACCTCCTTACTTGGTAACACTTCTCCCTTACATGCATTACCATTTCCCTGGCCTCCAAGGCCTCGCAGATTTCCTTATCATATGACCAAGTTCTCCATAATTTTAACACACTTAATAACTTAACCAAGTAATCATCACTGCTATTGTAGTAGTCGTATCATGACCCTCTTTGATAAACACTCAATCTAGGAAATCGCAGTAGAGATTCTAACTTCAATTGTCACAACATAATTTCATCATTTACTAAGCAAGCCAAACCTGTTATGACAACAATACTAAATGCATTTTCCAAAGTAATGGTGTTCATTATCCAGCCGTCCCTTACAAAACATCTTAAATGTTGTCACCTATAAGCTCAAATCTATAAATCTGACCTTAAACACTTCACAAAGCGACAAATTTGCTCTATGTTTAGAAACTCATCTCTCCTCTTATCCCTCAAAGTTTAGGGTATATGCTTCTCCATAAAGAAAGTTATAAAATGTGTCCAAGTCATGAGTAGTGCATTTACTAGTCAACACTCAACATAAGACAACCACCACATTTTGGTGTCTCCCTGGAATTGATATGTCACAAACTCAACCCTAAACCTATGCACTATATTCATCTTATGAAGCAACTCATGACAGTCAACAAGGAAATCCTAAACATCTTCATATTCCGTACCCATGAAGAATGGGACTTTCAACTTTAAGAACTTGATAAAAGATCATGTTGGTCACTAGTCTTTACATGCCCACATTAATGAGGGAAACATGCTTATTTGAAAGGATGCATCCTCTCTTGCAAGTGTTGGTGTTACCACTTATGTTGCTCTACTTCTGACCAAAGAGTGAAGGAAGAAAGATGCCAATTTGTATCACCTAGATACCAATTGGATTCAAGTAATAGCACGAAGGAAAGAAAGACATGAGTTTTCCTAAAGTCCTATAGCCTCTCGAAGAAAAGTACATACGTCTTCGTACAGTTCCACAAGACTCTACTAGACTTGTTTTGGTATAATGAGATCAACAAACATAAGGCTCTAATACCAACTTTGTCACGATCCAGACCGTCGTGATTGACACCCACACTAACCCTCTGGTGGGAGAACCATTACTACAACCCAACTAAGCAACTCAACAACAAATTAAATATTTGAAGATACAAAAGCATGTTTAAATGTCTAAGCAAAATTGAGTTCTCATAAACTCTGAAAGATAAACAAAACAACTACCAAACATTTGTGGAAAACAACTCCTAGAACCTAAAAGTCAATGTACCAAAACTCTAACGATCAACAAGTCTAAGGAAAAGGGGTGCAACCCCGAAAACTAAAACATAATAGCCTAATAGATAGTCTGAGTCCGAAAAAATGGACTAAACAAAAGAGAACCCATGGCAGCCTGGAAGAACTGACTCACCCTTCAATTCGGTCTTGATAAGTGATCTCCTAAATGAGGTCTGTCAGTAGCCGCCTGAAGATGCCTTGTACTCAACAAAGAAAGAGAAAGTTGATGAGTCCAAAATTTGGACTCATTTACGGCTTTATTTGTATAGATTTAGTGTCCTCAAATGTTTATTTTGTGTGAACAACTAATGTAAAACCCTTGATTTCCAGATATTTGGATTGCGGAACAAAGCAAGGAAACTAATTTGGAAAAAAGGAACAAAGTGAGCCGAAAGAATGAAGAAAATTAAGCCTGGTGATCGCCAAGTCCACTTGTGCGAGTCACCGAACGACTACTTGACCGCCTAAAGTTCCAGTGTCAAGCTCTAAAGAAAAGAACCAAGTCGGTGTGAGAAAGAAGTAGTCGGCGGATCGCCGAGTGGTTTCGCGATGCAGTGTTGGATCACCCAAAGTTACAAACCTGGAGGATGCTGAAGGCAAAGGCATAGGGGTGATAGAATTGACCAAAGGGCGGATCGCCGAGTAGATCAGCGAGCCTAACTTACTTCACCGAGTGACTCTTCACATCACATTTTTGGCGACTATAAATACATTTTTGAGCATTTAGTTTAGGATGATATTTGTCATTACATATAATTTTTAGTTTGGAATTGTAATTATTCTGTGTATTGAGATAAGTTTTCTCTAGTTTTTCCTTAGTTTTGAAGAATTGAAGTTTTTCACTTTTGAGAAATTGGAAGTGGGTCTTTGAGATTCTTCAACTTGGACCATTGTAAGGATGGAATTAATCTTACCAGTTGATGGAAACTCAATTTGCTAATGATTTTTATCTTTTTATGATGTCTAGCTAAAACCCCAAATTCTTGGGGTGTGATTATGTGATTATGGGCTGATTTAGTTTATGGGTATTACTAATTGTTAGTTTGAATGTTGTTTAGAAGTGAGTTCAATCAGTAATTGTGGTTTAATTTAAGAATTGTAGTTGCAAATGCAGTTCTACCATTGTGTTTTTGGCTTGCTCGAGAGAGAGGTTTTAAAACTAAGATTATTGATTGATGGTCAGTGGGTATTGGGTTGTCATGGGTTCAGCTCGAGAGAGTGAATCCTAAACCCTTTTCCATACATTCAGCTTGAGAGAGTAAATGGACTAAAGCGTAGGCTATTCTTATTTTGCATGCTTGTTGATGTTCGAGAGAAATCTACTTGATTCGGGGTACATTGTTTGAGAGAAAGTTTACCTCCTATATAGTCTAGCTTATTCACTAATATACAACTATTTCCTAATAGTTACTATTACCTATTTGCCTGCATTAGCCTATAATCGAATCACATCCCAAGAACCCGTCTCATTATTGATTTCGTGTTATTTGCTGATGTTGTAGTTCATAATTAAAACCAAAACCCCTTTTGTTTGACATTCGTGTCACCTCCTGATTTGAATTATGTTTTCATTCGATAATGTCTATTCCTATGATTGATTTGATCATGTTCACACTTTACTATTGAATCTTAAACACGTACCGCTTCCTGTGGGATTCGACCCCAACTCATTTAGTTGGGTTTTATACTGACTAGAGATCATTGACACTTAGAATTGGATGAAGTGTCCTTGAAACGTTAATCAAAATGGCGCCGCTGCTGGGGAGTGGTGTTGGTTAAGATTCTTTGGTTAAGTTGAATTTTGTTCTTTTTAGTCATAGTTGAATCTACTTACTTTTAGTTTTGGTTTGTGTGTTGCTGTTTGTAACAGAGGAAATGAGTGTCAACATGGTAGCCAAGTGGGCCACCAAGATGACATCGGAAACCTCAACGATGTCCATGAGCCAAATGTTAATGACCCTCATCTAATGGGTGGAATTGGTGCCATTCGCTTGCCTCTGGTTGAAGGGAATGCTGTGTTCCATATTACAAGTACCATGTTCCAGCTTTTGTAATTGAAAGGGTTGTTTGGTGGGTTGGCTCATGAGGATCCCCATGAGCATATAAGGAACTTTGTTGATGTTTGCGGGCCGTTCTCCTTCAAGAACACATCCCAAGAGTAGGTCCGATTGAGGTTGTTCCCATTTTCTTTAATGGGAGAAGCATGTAAGTGGTTAGTGTAACTACCACGAGATTCAATCACTTCATGGGAAGAGCTTGTCACTGCATTTCAAGTGCGATTTTTCCCTCATTCGAATATGATGACTCTTCGAGACGACATCCAAAGCTTCAAGCATTTGGAGGGTGAGACAATTCATGAGACTTGTCTACGATTCAAGAAGTTGGTGCTCCAATGCCCAACTCATGGTTTGCTCGACAACGTTTTACTACAATATTTTTATCGAAGCCTTGATTCGGTGAGCAAGGGTGTAGCTGACCAACTTTCTCCGGGAGGTTTGATGCAACAACCTTACATTATAGCAGCCCAACTTTTGGATGGTATGACCACAATTAATTGGGCTTGGTACACCTGTGAGGATTAGGTCTCCCCTCTCACTTTTAAATTAGCCAAGGAGTAGCTTGAGAAAGACCAAGTGAGGGATCAGAACATGGAAAAGATCATGACCCAACTTGACATTTTGTCCAAAAATGTTGTGGGAGCTGGAGCAAGAAATGTCAATGCTGTGGGTGTCGGGTGTGTAAGCCCCGAAGAGGCCAAGTTTGAAGCACTGTGGAACGAGGATGTGAATTTCCTAGCCAACCAAGGAGGTGGTTATCATGCAAACTACCCGAGGCAGGGTGGTAACCAAGGTTGGAATAGGGATGGAGGTTGGAGAGATCATGATAGAGAGTGGAGGGATCATATTCCCACTTGGAAAGAAATAGATGGGTAGAAGGACAGGTACATTCCTGCCCACGAGCGTCAAAAGCAAAAGGATTCTGAGGGTGGTCGTTCCGAGGATATGCTCTCTCGTATCCTCAACGAGGTTGAGAGGTTTGATAAAATCTTGAAAAAGATGAAAGACGATGTATCGACCCTTAGCCAGACGGTCACCTTTTACTCCATCTCTATCAAACAGTTGGAGACCCCAAATGGGTTAGATTTTGTCTCATTTAAACTAGAGACAACGAAGGGGTTGCCTAGTGACACTATGGCAAACCCCAAGAATGAGGTTTGAGCGAGGACTTGCGTCGTGCCACGACGTTAACTAAGGCGCTGCTTGGGAGGTAACCCAAGTCTTTATTTGCTTTTTTTTTGTTTTAGGAATAATCGTATGTTAATTTTGCAGGTTAAAGTGTAGAATGTGTTTGAAAAGTGCATGTTGGCAAGCAAAAGGCCCAGTCAGCGACTCACCGAAGAGGTCAGTGAGCCCGACTTGGACCACCGTTGGACTCAAGAAATTCTAAGGTTGGAGTCTGTAAAACTCGACGGGCTCAGGAGCAAATCGGCGTGTCGCCAAATAGGTCGGTGATCATGACTTTGTCTGCCGTTTGGATCCCCACATTAACTAGAGGTCCTGTAAAACTCAGCGAGGTATGTGCCTAATCGATGTGTCACCGAGTGGGTCGGTGAGCACAATTAATGTTGCCGAAAGAGCGAGAACTGGACGATTTTAAAGGCCAAGGGTTCAAAAGTTCAAACTCTTTCACATTCCCTCACTTTTTAACTTCTCAAAATCACACTGCACTCTATTTTCTCGTAGTCTTGTGTTTTTACCACTTCTTAGTCGCCAATTGTGGGTTTAGAGTTGGAATTTTTTATCACCTAGCTTTTCAAAGTATATATTCAGCATAAAAGGTTGGTTTTCCGAACCCTGAACTTATAATTAGCAATTAATCTCAGTTGAAATTGTTTTGATCTTAGTGATGTGTGCTGGGCCTCTCCGAATCCATGTTTGTGTGTTTGTTTCCCGATTTTAATTTGAATATCATGCCTAAAATGCCTATATTGTTTATTTCCTGATTTTCGTGCTTTAAAATTGATCGAAATTGTTGGGTTATGCTAATTTATTGTTGGGTCTAGTTGGGTGAAGTCTTAGTAACCTCGAATTGTGCTAAATGACGTACTTTGCCCGATGATGGAGCGTTTGACGTTATTCTTAAGAGCTTAAGTCTTCAAATGGCTAATTTTGGCCAAATCGGGGAAAGTCTGAGTACCCCAGTGACATGAGTCTTATGGGTCTGAGTCTAATTGAGTTAGTGTATGGTTTGATTTTGTTTTTGGGGGTTGCGGGGTTGAATTTGGAAGTCGGGGTTAAAAGTAGGCACGTTGGGTGGTTTGGCAAGCTCTCCGAATCACTCGGCGGTTCACCGAATTCCCCTTGATCGCCTTTAATTTCAACCAAATGTTGAGTTTTGGTTCTGTAACTTTTGGCAAAAATCCTGAGTTCACCGAGTGCACTCGACGAATCGTCGAAAGTCTTCTTTGATTGCCCTTTCTGCACCCCTAACCCTTAAAATACATTGTAACTTTTGGCGGGTTGGTCTGTGTTCGCCAAATGCTGTCAGTGATTTATCGAAAGGCCCTTCCCATCGCCGACATTCCTATTTTTTTGAGAATTTTTGAGCCAATCCTTTCGGCGAGCCCGATCTGGCTCACCTAAGTGATTCGACAACTCGCCGATCCGTTCGGCGAGTTTGTCTGCAATTTTTCTTGAAATGAATCTAACTCTTTTTGATATTTTTGCAGATATGGCTAGAACCAACCTCGACATGCCACCCCGTAAAAGAGCGCGGGAAATAGTGATAAATAAATGGGCAACAAACCCTTCCAAAAAGGGAAGGAAAGAGCCTCCAAAGGGAGGGAAAGGCAAGGGCAAAAAGCCCATACCTGAGGTTCCGGAGCATAACTCCGGCAGTGAGGGAGAGTCCTTTGACTCCCAAGCTGCATTTTCTGAGCTGGAGGATGACCAACCACTACGATCCCGATAGGCAGAGATTCATGCTAGGTCTCGCCCAGACTAATCGACAGCTCTAGAGGCCTCCCCTCCTACAGAAGATACAATGCCAACTTCGGCACCGACTGTGGCCCCAGTGCTTCCAGTACAGGTCCCTCCTCCCAGGCTACTCAATAGATTAAAAGATGATGGGTTGGAGACTATTCTTGAGGAGAAACTACTATTTACGGAGGGCTTAGTGGGTTGATACTCCGCCGTGAGGGACACACTCCAGTTTCACCAGTTTGAGCAGTTCACCAGGCCCCGATGCCCTTATATTCCTACATGGTTTCGAGAGTTCTACACATCATATGGTGAGTTGGTACCCAAGGGAAAGAAGAAGGCCAGTGCATTCAGAACGGTGAAGTCTGTCATGGTCAGGGGGAAGGAAGTAGGGTGCAATAGTGATCACATTAATACTGTACTCGACATGGCTCTAGGTGTTACACTTGCATATGAGGGCTTGCCTATTACTCAGACCCTGGATGACTTAAATGGATGGCTTGCACCCTTGATTTCTGATACCATCCCGAGGTGGATCGAGGTAGGAGCCCTTATCAAGAAGAAGGACCTGAATATTGCTGTTCGGTACTGGTTCAGTTTTTTCAACAGCTCTATTATGCCATTCCAGAACGAGTCCATCCTCCGCCATCCTAAGGCGATCTGCCTTGGTTTGATCATATTAAGGAGGAGTATTAACATGTGACTCATTATTGAGCAGGAGATGCCCATGAGAGCCAAACAACATCAAGCATCCCTTCCATTCCCTGTTTTGATTACGGAGCTATGCTGGTGTGCTGGAGTTCCTCATGATGAGAAGAGAAATTTTAAGGTCACTCCTACATCCTCCACTGATATCCGGCGTATAGAGGCCGAGTACACTCACGAGGAGGCAGACATGAGGATAGCGGCTCCGATGGACACATCCCCAGAGATTGATGTAGAGATGATTCCTACAGAGGCACCTTTGCTTACTACTGCCTCCGGGCCTTCAGGTACACCTGCTCCCACTTCTTCCTCCCAGGCTCCTAGTACTGCTGCCACTTTCCAGCCTGCCAAGATTACTCAGGCTATGGTCCTGAAGATGGGGAACTAAGCCCATTCTGCGGATAAGAGGGCTACTCGGTTGGAGGCTGCGGTGTCATGGATGATCGAGAGTGCTATCCTAGCTGCAATGACTCCACTACAAGCATCTATTGACACTCTCACAGCGAGAGTTGAGACTTGTGAGAGTAGACAGGGGGAGACTTTAGAGGTGACGACTTTAAAAGCCGAGGTAGCTGATTTGAGAAAGGATGTGGACTACTTGAAGTCCACCAACTTCACTTCACTTCTAGAGGCAACTGATGATGTGGATGCCCCGATGACTTCTAAGATTTCTCCAGCCACCACCAAAAACGTACAAATGGATGACATTGAAACTGATGAGTCGGAGTCAAAGAACGACAAAAAGTAGATAGAGGTGACGAAGGATACCATCTATGGAGACCTGCCTGACCTAGAGGAGACGATTGTATAGTCAGTGATTCAGACATCGCTGACCGAGAGATCCATGGCAGGTCCTAGTGGATCGAGTGCTGCTGATGCTACACCGGGCACTGATGCCCCGACAGATGGAGGGACTACGTAGATAAGACTTTTCTTTACCTCCCTCTCTATCACTTTTATTGATTTTCAGTACTTTATTGCATTTGAGTACAAATTGCTTTTTGTTTGTGGTGGGGTGAGGTATTTCCATACCTACCTCTTGTGATTATTACTTTATATATTGGGTTTTTGTGCTATAAATTGTGTTTTGACACTGTTTTGTGGATGTTTGATCTTGTGGCTCCTTATTTTTAATTGCAAATGCTTTTTGGACCCATCTAAAAAAAATTTGCCACCTCATATGTGTTTAATTGTGGATGTTCTTGTGCAAATTTGAGTATCGATTTTGATCAATACTGATGACTTGAATAGTGCTCTCAATCGAACAAAAATGAATGTGCGGCTACGATAAGGCCAAATAAAGTTGCATAGATAATAGGTGAACTTTTTGCATCTCGTTGTGACTAGCCGGTATCGAATTGAGTCTCTTGTGATGAACATTGCACACTAGCGAAAGTGTGGAGTCTTGTTTGATATTGGTGCCAATGGCTTGTGTTATGAGCATACCGTGAACCATGTGTGATGATACCTAGAATTTTCCCCGTTTGTCCGGTTGACTAAGTGATGCACATTTTTGAAATGATCTTAGGCAAAAATTTGAGGAGTGAAACAATTTTACAATATACCTCTTTTGTGGCCAACCTTGTGAGTGTGTGAACCTTTCTTGAACTCCCTTTTTGAGCCTTATCCTTTTTCTTGGAAGAAACTTGATGCAATTATGACCTTTCTTTATTCATTCACCCATAATCCTCATGAAGTGTGGTTTGTTTGAATAGCCAACTTAGGCCAAAAGCCCAAGTTGGGGGTGTGATGAAAAGAGAAGGTAAATCAAGAAGTGAAGAGAAGTCCCCCTTGATCCATGGTTTTGAAAAGGATGGAACCCCTTTATATAAAAAAAAAGGAAAAGAAAAATGAAAAAGAAAAAGAATAAAAAAGTTGTGGAATAAAGTTGTGACAGTTGCAAAACAAATGGGGTGTCCGATATTCCATGGAAAGTGAATAATGGAGAGAATTTTGAGCATGAATGAGAATGATGAAGAAAAGGAAAGAAAGTGTTGTTCATATCACATTTCATGAGGATAGTAGCCACTGAGCCTAAATGACCATACCTTTATACTCAGCCCCGTTACAAGCCTTGAAAAGACTTTTTTGATCTTGAATGAGCTGAAACAAATGTTGGTTGGAAAATAAGGGCAAACCTATGGGTGAAGTCATTTCATGTGTTCATCTTTGTGAATGTGAGAGTTGCATGTGATTCTGGAACTATAAAGTGTTGAACAATTGTGTGAATATGGAATCATTCTTGGTGTTAGGGCATTTGAGTACCTTTGTTGAGCTTGAACTTACATTTGAAGCAAGTATTGTGAACTTGAGAATCTTTGATAATGGTGAGTCACAACTTGAATCTTTGAGTGCGCAATTGATCCTTGCATGAGTCAGTTGAGTCTTGTTGTGTGCATTCATGATTGATTCTTGTGTAGAATTGTTTGAGACATCCTTTTTGAACTATTGAACTTGAGTTTTACTTGAGGACAAGCAAAGGTTTAAGTTGGGGGTGTTGATGAGTCCGAAATTTAGACTCATTTAGGGCTTTATTTGTATAGATTTAGTGTCCTCAAATTTTTATTTTGTGCCAACAACTGATGTAAAATCCTTGATTTCCAGGTATTTGGATTGAGGAATAAAGCAAGGACACTAATTTGCAAAAAAGGAACAAAGTGAGCTGAAAGAATGAAGAAAAATAACCATGGTGATCACCAAGTCCACTTGGCGAGTCGCCGAATGGCTACTTGACCGCCTAAAGTTCTAGTGTGCCAAGCTCTGAAGGAAAAAACCAAGTCGGTGAGAGAAAAGGAGCAGTCGGCGGATCGCCCAAAGTTACAGACCTGGAGGATGCTGAAGGCCAAGGCAGATGGGCGATGAAATTGACCAAAGGGCGGACGCCGAGTGGATCGGCGAACCCAACTTACTTCTCCGAGTAACTCTTCGCAGGACATTTTTGGTGACTATAAATACATTTTTGAACATTTAGTTTAGGATGATATTTTTCATTACATATAATTTTCAGCTTGGAATTGTAATTATTCTGAGTATTGAGACAAGTTTTCCTTAGTTTTGAAGAATTGAAGTTTTTCACTTTTGTGAAATTGGAAGTGAGTCTTTGAGATTCTTCAACTTGGACCATTGTAAGGACGAATTAATCTTACCCAGTTGATGGAAACTCAATTTGGTAATGATTTTTATCTTTTTATGATGTCTAGCTAAAACCCCAATTCTTGGGGTGTGATTATATGATTATGGGTTGATTTAGTTTATGGGTATTGCTAATTGTTAGTTTAAATGTTGTTTAGAAGTGAGTTCAATCAGTTATTGTTGTTTAATTTAAGAATTGTAGTCGCAAATGCAGTTCTACCATTGTGTTTTTGGCTTGCTCGAGAGAGAGCTTTTAAAACTAAGATTATTGATTGATGGTCAGTGGGTATTGGGTTGTCATGGATTCAGCTCGAGAGAGTGAATCCTAAACCCTTTTCCATACATTCGGCTCGAGAGAGTAAATGGACTAAAGCGTAGGCTGTTCTTATTTTGAATGCTTGTTGATGTTCGAGAGAAATCAACTTGATTCGGGGTAAATTGTTCGAGAAAAAGTTTACCTCCTCTATAGTCTAGCTTATTCACTAATATACAACTATTTCCTAACAGTTGCAATTACCCATTTGCCTACATTAGCCTATAATCAAATCACATCCCAAGAACCCATCTCATTATTGCTATTTTGTGTTGTTTGCTGTTGTTGTAGTTGATAATTAAAACCAAAACCCTTTTTATTTGACATTCGTGTCACCCCCTGATTTGAATTATGTTTTCTTTCGATAATGTCTATTCCTATGTCTAATTTGATCATGTTCACACTTTACTATTGAATCTTAAACACGTACCGCTCCCTGTGGGATTCCACCCCAACTCATTTAGTTGAGTTTTATACTGACTAGCGATCGTTGACACTTAGAATTAGATGAAGTGTCCTTGAAACGTTAATCACAAGTACAGTATCAGTACACAACCACAATGTATTGGTAGGATCACACGACTACTCCCATAAGCACAATATACAACGAACCATCACAACACAGTAAGCACACATATACTGAATACAGTTCAATTATTATTTCAGAGCAACATACAATCTTCCATTATCAATGACAAATAGACATCAATAAAACAATCACAAGTATTTCTCTCATGGAACCTATACCCAAACTGTTAGTGTGTCGAAACCTGACACCCGATCCAAAGTATGTGTTGGAATGTACATCCGGTCCAATATATGTGTCAAAATGTGACACCTAGTCCAATATATGTGTCGGAGAGTGACACCCGATCCAATGTATGTGTCAGAACATGACACCTGATCCAATCAGCACAACCACAATCACAATTACATCCATAATGAACAATACTCAAATCATAATATCAAGTAACAGGTTCATGGCATGTATTGTTCACTGACTTGAAGTATCCGGGTGCTTCATCCAATACTAAGCGTCCACGGTCGTTCAATAGTAATATAACCCAACTAGTGAGTTGGGGTCGAGTCCCAAGGGAGCGGTTTGGAATTGAGAATCAATCGAAAAGCAAAAATGTGTTCAAGTTAATCATAACTATAGACATTTACGAAGAAAAACATGATAAATTAAAAAGTGACACAAGTGTCAATTATCGAAGGGGGTTTTGTAAGCAATTATCAACTAAAGTGACAACGAAAATGAAAATGCAAGTATGGAGATGGGATTCTTGGGATGTGATAGGAATATGGGCTAAAATACACAACCGGGTAAATGCTATTGATAGTAACTTGCTGCAAATTGGTAACTACGCTAGACTTTAGTGGGGGTAAATTTTCTCTCGAACAATTTACCTCGAATCAAATCAGTTTCTCTCGAACACCGATAAGCGACAATGAAACATAACCTTTGCCTTAGTCCATTCACTCTTTCGAGCTGAATGTGTGGGAGAGAGTTTAGGATTCACTCTCTCAAGCTGAACCCACTGACTATCGATTCAATAGTTTTGGTTTTAAAAACTACTCTCTCGAGCAAGTTAAAAACACGAAGATAAAATTGTATTTGCAACTACAACCCCATTTAATTCAAACACAACTACCAAATGAAATCACCTCTAAACAACGAATAAACAATCAATTAGCAATACCCAACAGTAAATTCAACCCATATTCACAAAATCACACCCCAAGAATTGGGGTTTTAGCTAGACATAGTAAAGAGATAGAAATCGATACCAAAAAGTGTTTCCATCAAATGGGTACGATAAATATTGTCTTTACACACATCAAGGATGAAGAATCTTCAATACCCACTTCCAATTGCTCAAAAAATGGAAATCTTCAAAGCTAAGGAAAAATTGTCTCCAAAAACTAAGTTCTAAAATTGAGTAATTCTAAAAAATTGGTTTCTAAACTGTAAAACTTGATAATAAACTAAAAATTCAAACAGGTATTTATACCTGACAAAGAGTGTGCTGCGAAGGATCATTCGCCGCAGTTAGTCGGAATCGCCGATCCACTCGGCAATCCCCCCTTTGGTCTGGTTCATCACCTTTCTGCATTGTCCTTCAGCAACTTCAAGCTCTGTAACTTTGGGCGATATGGCACTGCCTTGCAGAACCGTTCGACAACTCGCCGACTGCTCATTTCTATCGCCTATTTGATTTTGTCCTTCAGGGGGCTTGGCACACTGAAACTCTGGGCGAGACTAAGGCCATTCGGCGACTCGCCCAATGGTTTAAGCAATCCTCAGGCCTTCTTTTCTTCGTTATTTCGGCTGCCTTATTCTTTTATGCTCCATAGTGTCCATGCTTTGTCTCTAACTTCAAATACCTGAAATTCAAGTATTTACATTAGTTATTGAGACAAAATATGCATTTGAGGACACTAAATCAATTAAAATCAAGCCCTAAATGAGTCCAAATCGTGGACTCATCATTCACACATCATCATTTCATTAGATTCGATTCAGATTTCTCTATTCACATACATGCATGCATACAATGTAGCAATCAATTGTCATATAACACACAAACAGGAAATCAAACAATCACCTACATCAAAACTAAGCTTGAATCCTCCTAAGACACGTACGCCTTCCCTTTTTGGATTCTTTCCACTTATTCTTGGTCTACAAATGATTAATTTAACGCGAGGATTAATAATTAAGGTATAATTTACCCGAATTATAACAAACCTAATAAACCAAGACCAAACCCATGATCCTAAGGTGCAGCTAGGGCATATCCCCTCCATCCACTTCATGCCAAAACCCCCCCTCAATGATAATTAACCAAGAATCTAAGTTCTACGGTTCGAAAAATGGATTAGGAGAGTAAAATCTTTACCTTTAGCACTAAAAGTCATGGAAAACTATCAAGAAATTGCCTGGGTCGTCTTCTAGCTCTACACGAAGATTGCAGAAAATAACGAAATTAGGTTTTTTTTCCCGACTTAAGTCGCGATTGGCCCGCTACGGCGGACTCCAACCTGCCACATCGGTCCCATCCTAGCGGGAATAATTTCACCTGGCGGCTTAAACGGATACAGAAACTCAAAATTTGAGTTCCAAGCTCCCATTTCACAAACACCATCTACCCTTGACGTTCATAAACTACCCTTTCATGCCAAGATCAGTTTCGAGAGTTCTGCTCGCCCGAATTTAATTCGGTAAAGTCGTACGGGCTCCTTAACGTCTTAGCTATCCACTCATGTGATCAAATTCATAATTAGACCCCTCATTCATTACCAGATTTTCCTAGACCATACTTGACTCTGATTTCGTCCCTAGGCTACAATTTTTCAAGTCACTACTCAAAAGTTTTCTAGCACAAATTTTTCCCCATTGACTTTTCTATAATGAAGGGAACAAGTTGTTACACAGAGTCCTTTTAGTCTATCAATTCTTACCTTAACATATATACACAATTGGTTATAACTCAACTATATCAAGAGTCATTTTTAGTCCATCCTTGCAGGTTCTAGATAAAACCATTGAAGACTTAAAATGAGGCTAACTCATCTATGAAGAGTACTATCAGATATACTTTTTTCCTCCTGGTGCTATTGAAAAGGAATGAGGACGAGGGCTTAAATCTTTGGCTGAGAGAAGAAATATTCCAACTAAGAGTTTGGTTTCCCAATCTAGTGATCTGGTTAATCAGTACATCCAAGAAATTGAAAGTGTTGGAAAACTATATGCACAACGGAAGCAAACCATAATCATACTGCTTACAATGAATAATAGATAACCAGTTCGTTTATGCTAGAACATATATAATCATGCTAGAACACATACAATTATGCTAGAACACATAAAATTTATGAAATTTGATTCAAGAATAACCTGTTGAAGCGTGAGCAAATACTTTTAAGAAAATTCACAAGTTAGACCTTCAAGCGATTCTACAAGTTAAACAACAGTTCGCGGTCTTCTACAATGATCCCAAGTTCACATCAAAACTCTCTCAATACTTGGGTGGCCAAGTATTGAATAGGAAACTAATTCTTTTCTAGGTTAGAAGAAATCCTACCTAAAGGGATTTCTTCCCATTCCAACAAGGAGAAGAAAAGACACGCTTGTTTTATTGGAATAGAAAAACTAACGCATGTCTCTCTTTTTCCCATAGAAATAGGATTCTGAGTTCTAGTTAAATATGAGCATTGTAGGGACCACATAATTAATTAGTGAGGCTTCCTATTTTGAAAATAATTCCAAATAATTAATTTGAATTACTCTTATCATAATGAATTACAAATCATTCCACTAGAAATTCGTAATTGCACTTCTCTATTTATATTTTGAAATTCCTCATTAAAAACTTATGTAATTCCACATGTTAATATTACATATACTAATCAATAAATTAAATTACTGACAAATTTAATTCAAAGATTAATTTTCTTTAGAGCACTGCTTAACTTATTTCTTATGTCGGATTCATAAATTCACTTGCAAGGTTTGACACAATGAAAACTTATAAGCTTCTCAAAGAGGCATATCATCAATATCTATATTGAGATATGGATTCAATCAAATAACTTATTATTTTACCAATATATATTATTATCATCCAATCAACTTGGTATATTGACCCATCTCAAAATCTCACCTTTTAATAAATCAAAACGATAATTAACATATACATATCATAACAGTTATATCAGGATTAATCATATAAGTACATTTAACAGTTTAGATAATATGCTTTTTGTCAGTCAGTCTAAAGTAACTATTTCTTTTCAGTCCCGTTCAATACATACAAAATGCAGTAGCACAAGAAGTTGGAAATATAAAGTTCCCATAATCAAGATAAATTATATATAATCTTGTGCTACAATCGTACCAATGACATGTCCAATTTCCATCTTAGATTGTGAACAAAAAACTTTATACTTATCAGAACCGATGATTTAATCCTCTTAGTATCAGCTAAAACTCTAGACACTAGATTATTTACTATATAAGTAAACATACACCATAAATGAATATATGATCTATTAAAACTTTTTATTAAAATTGAATAAATAATTACTCTAATAATAAATACTATATCTAAACATATGGTTAAAAGTATATATCCCAACAGAAAGAAGTAGATATTTTATATATACAGTTCAGAATTGATAGTAATAGCTCATTTTGTATTCTTTTACTTCAGAACCATCTTCTTGTTCTTTTATTTGTGATTTAAGAAAGTCTTGACATAGGAGATAAAGAGAATTTTGTTTAATAAGGGATTGTGTATTCCAAAGTAGATTTGTAGATCATACTGAGTGCAACAGTTGTATGAACTTTAATGATAATGTATATGCAAAACTATATTTTGATTATTTTACATGTGATTCTAAAGTATTAAGTGTATTTTTGTTCGAAATCTGTTATTCAATATTAAAATGACTAGGTGTCACAATTGTATTAACTTAAATTCTAAAGCAGGTTGTTATGATCACGTGCCTTGTTGCTTCAAACGAGAAGGGAAATAAAGAATACTTTTATCACTTTTCTGCCCTCAAGCGAGTCGATAATGAAAAGCGAGCCCTTGTTATTTTTTTCTATATAATCCTCTATTTTTTTTGTCTCAAAATCTAATCTTCTCTTTGAGCCCTTTTCATTTCTTACAACTTCTCGCTCTCCAAAAGAATGTTCTAAAGTATTGGTAATATGATTTCTTTTCTCCATGTTATGTAGGGAAGGGTTGAGGACAAGGACTTAAAAACTCTACTTTGTTTACTAGTCAAGTAATGAGAACGATACCTAAAAACTTGTCCTAACCCAATTTAGGAACGTGACAGGCGCTAACGGGGAGAATCCCAAAGCAAGCCTTACAAGAATTCTAAAAAAAGTCAGGCAGAGTTTCCTTTATTTTTGGGTTTATCCTGAATTTTCCTTGTCTCAGAAATACACAACACAATTAATAATAACTATAAATCAAGACATAATATCCATAGATGCTCTAATTGCCACACTATAGTACCGATTCATCTCCCAATATGAAAAGAAGTTCAAAACTAGTCACTTGACTACAATAGAAAGGAACAATCATGACTCAAATAAAAGGAATGACAAATGAAGTGACTCTAAGAGTTTTTAAAGAACTAAATAAACCATAGCAATTCAATAAGTCTCTTGCCACATGACGCGATGCGAGGCTCATTAGATACTATCAATCCACACTCCCTAATTAAAGATATCTTCCCCAAGATCACTTGAGTTCTCTATAAAAAACATATAGCGAGGAGTGAGACACTAGCTCAGTGAGTACTAATACTTAAACACAAATGTTTTAATGAGGGACAAGTCACAAAACATGCTAGTAGGATAATAAAAATGATTAAATTAATGCCCTTTAATAAATGGTAAAAATATTCATTCTTATTTGTCTTATATAGAAAAATCAATGTGAATATTTAGTAATAAACTCAGAAAAACACTTTCATATCAATCTTATGTCTGGGAGGTATCCAATGATGAATCATGTAATCAGTCTTACCTTCTTCTTAAAGAAGTAACAAATAATGGTAAACTTCTCATAAAGATGTTAAATATTCATATCGATAGATCTCTCCTCGAG
Organism: Solanum stenotomum; assembly: GCF_019186545.1. NCBI lineage: Eukaryota > Viridiplantae > Streptophyta > Magnoliopsida > Solanales > Solanaceae > Solanum > Solanum stenotomum. The sequence continues at coordinate 47,711,470 of NC_064285.1, read as the reverse complement.
GGATATCAGTAGAGGTATGCTAGTTCTACCTTCCCTCTAGCAAAGGCTATATCGGTAATCTGTAACTACAGGGTGCACCATATCTAAAAATTCCATCGTTAGCTACAAGATCCATCAAGGTCTACTCCAATTTATACTTTTCTTTGTAAATAGTAGACACAATTCAAAATGTTATAAGACATTTGAGTTCTGATCAAATCAAAGTATATAAAACATCAACCAAAAACATATGTCAAAATACTATTTCTGAAGTAAATGTGAAACTCTTTCGATAAGGGTAATAATATCTCATGTATCAATAAACATGTCTTATAAAAGCAAGTTCATCTCAAATAACTATTTCGGTATCATATTAAGTAAAAGACTTGTCCCATATGCAAGTTCAAAGTATTTCGATAAATCATTCACTTTATAAACCATGTATAAATCATGAAAGTTATAAAATACAAATTATGGTAAGAGTACTACTCACAATACTCATGCTGAAATACCTAGATCGTCACTCGAATGATATGTACGAATTCCTTTGATCAATCTATAATCACATTCATATCAATTTCGTGTTAACTTCTTTGGTTAAGCTAATTTAAACTACATTAAAATACCCAACCCTTAATGTTCCAAGAATGACTGAACTCTACCTAGTCATCTAATTGATGCTTTGAATACAAAACAACCCTCATATTGATAATTCTCATTGTAAAAAAATCAACCTAACCTTATTGCCCAATACTTTTGTTTCATATATGTCAATATACAAAAGTTTGTGGTCCAGTAATTAAATGCACTCCATTTGTTCCTAGAAGTTTAACAAATTTCTCTGTTTCTTTAACTCACGATTCTCTAACTCTGAACCCTAATCTGTAGTCATGGAATATTCAAATTCAATTTTTAAACTACGTTAAGAAACTTACATTCTTCTCCTAGTCCTCTCATAAATTAATTAGCAAATCTTGATTTCCCCCCTTTGCTTTTTCACTAAAGAACGATGACAAAACTCTCAACTTATTTTTCTAATTGTAACTTTCTGTTGCGTAAAATGGGAGGCGGAAAGGATGAAAAGGTTCAGCAGCCATTGAAGCCCTTTTGCACATGAGATGGGCTAAAACCCACTCCCTGTCACAAGCCAAGCCTACACCCTGGACGTGGCCTGCTCTCGAGAACCATTATTTGTCCCCAAGTGAATCCTCAACTTGGCGAACTATAAACAAAAGACTAACTCAAGCATACACAAGCATCAAAACTAAAGAATTGCTTAAAACAGTTTATTAAATCTCAAAGCTATCTGAAAATAATGAGTATGAAACATAAAGTTTTAAATAAAACATCTGAAACTCAAAGACTGTCCAAAACTGTCTATCTATGAGGCATCTATTGTAAAAATACGAGTGTCAAGACAATACCCATGCCACCTTAAAATGCTACTATTAACAACTTATAAAAACTGAGTCCTCCAGAAGAGAGGATGCCTCACTCAAAAGCTGACAAATGGATGAAGTGATCTCAATGAAACTCCTATTAAGGATCCTAAGTACCTGAATCTGCATCATAAAAAGATGCAGGTTGAATGACATCAATACATTGAATGTACGAGTATGTAATATAGCTGATTAACAAATAGCTGAACTGAAAGAATTGTACTAGATATAAATATATACTCTACTGAATGTGAAGAAATAAAGGAGTAAAATCATTTAAAACTTCACAAATACTTAGTCATCTCTAAAACTCAACATAACAAGTGATATAGTAAAACTACATTTTAACTCTATTTTAGAGATTCTCTAACCGACAACCATCACTATGATCTATGTGATGATACAACGTCTCACCCACGTTGCCAGAATTGTCCTATACTGTGCCGGGTATAGAACCTCTCAACTAAGTGGATCCACTAAGCAATAATGATCCATCTAAAAAGTATGATCCTTTACCCATGTTGGAAGACATAGTTTATGAGTAATTTGAGTTGTCTGAACTCGTCCATATATCAATGATCAATACTACTCCGAATAATATATTCATGCTAAAATGTATAAAATATATTCTTTCTCTGTTTTGATGTAATTACTCAAAATAACCTCCTAAAAGAGGTAACTTCTCTAAAATATCTCTAAGCTCAAACTCATTTATAAAATGAAATTTGTCTTTTCTCAATGTAAACAAATGATACCTTTGGGACTACTTAGTTCCCTTATACTCTTTCTTAAATCATCTTTCAAACTCTTTCTCAAGACTCATCATTGATTTCCCAGAATTGAGTTTAAAACAACTATGTCTGTTTAAAAGATTCTTAAGAGAATTCAATGAATACTCAGGGATAGGGTTCATGCTAAAGAATATACATGACCAATCAACTCAATAAATCTCAATGCACAATATACAGCAATTAAATAATTAGGAATAAATATTCAATAACTAGGAACTCAAGAACTTAGAACGCAACATCAACTCACCTCAAGAATACTCAAATCTAAAGGATAGAATCCTAGATAACTTTTTTCTGATTTGAAAGTAGATGTAGGGCGTGATCTTGAACTAGTCCAATACTATGATAGCTTACATACCTAGAAGAACAATGTTCTTGAAGAAACTTTAAGAAAAATCTTAGAAGATGAACCCTAGCCTTAGTGTTTCATGAAGTTCTTGAGCGTACAAATTTAGGAGTGAATGAGAGGGTTTGATTATGAAAACTGATTTTCTACATGTTTAAGGTAATTTAGATGAATCCCTAAAGGTTTTAGGACAAAAATACCCTTTAAAAATAAATAAAAAGAGCTGGAAATCAGGATTTTATTCTAGCGGACAGTGAGGTACGTATTCACTCCGTAACGCAGAGTTATCGCAGAGCTACTACCAGGTTAGAGCGCCTCTAGTAAATCAGTCATAACATTTTACTTAGAACTTGGATTGAGGAAAACTTGGTGGAGTTGGAAAGTGAACTCATAGACCGTTAAGTTGATAGGTCATGGACCACCTAATTCATTATATGCTGAGAAATATGTTTGTTTAAAGTTGACCTTAGTATAATCTTATCTCAAAACTTAATCGATAAGAAAACTTTCAACTCAACTTTGTGCTATGGATATTTTGTGACCTTAATTCATCTCCAAGTTTATTCTCACACAAAAGAATTGTCCTTAACACATAAGAACGATTTAAGAATCACCCGAAACAACCTTTTTCACAAATGAATAATGATTCCTGTCTTAGCTTAGAAATATTTGGGGTGTTACAATATCTCCGCCTTGGGATTATCCATCATCGAATAATGGTTAAACTGAGCATGGAAAGGAAAGGAGTTACTCTCTTTATTTTTTTGACTTCTGAACTTATCAACTAATATAACCCTGATTCATACTGAGAGTTTTGAAACTAGACTAGAGCATATAAGTCACAATCAATATGTGTTCAAACATAGTCACTATCTGACATGAAACAAGTATATCTGGGCACGAAGTAAGAATATGACTATTATGCCTTATGTAATACAACTGATAACTTTCAAGCTTAGAAACACTTCTCAACTATGCTCTTCTTTCTAATTACTACACCTCATTAACTGTAACTCATAGCTCCCATAAGGGTATATGACTATTCTTACCAAGGTCTGAGTTTAACTGCATGCTCTTACTTTATTGAAGCCTGACTCTAAATCTCAAAGTATTTAACATAAAGTGATTATTCTAAACTAAATCCCAAGATTAAGATTTTGTAACACCTTAGACTTGAGAAAATAAAAAAAATGCAGCTTCCAAGACCTTGTGCAAGAACCACAGAAGCCACCGAAGGTGGGGTTCGTAGTTGGTCATCAAATATTTATGGTCTCTAATCCCACCCACGGTCAATCAAGATGGTCTGTGGTAGGACCCACAAACCGTAGGTGAGGATCATCAGCCAATTAGAGTGAATTGGTTGTTGGATCAACTTCAAACGGTCATATCTTTTAGAACAAAATGAATTAGGTGGCTCATGACCTAATAAATGAAAGATAATGGAATCCTCTTTCCAACGCCATTGAGTTTGCTAAAATATCATCTCAGAGTAAAAAGTTATGCTCATTTTAGTTAAGCCCTATTGGGCATATCTTGACCAACGACCCCTACTGACGGTTGGTAGGTCAATCGATGGTCCGTAGGTCCCTCTGTGGATGACCTTTGTCAGCTTTTAAGTTAGGGTCATTTATGTCTTTTTCCTATGTGTTGGGGCCCTTAAACTACATTGTTTGACGCCTAAGCAATGTCATTTTACTCAGTTTAAGCCTAATAACTTAGTCAGAGATACCCAAAATCTTAATACACCAAAAATCACCCAAACTTAGAGTAAAAAGGAGATGAAAGAAGTGACAGTTTCCCAAGAAGAATCAAAAGGTTTTCTTCAAGTTTCAACCCCAAAATTAAAGGATTTCTTCGTAGATTTCGTCACCATGTATGTGGGATTTCACTAGTGGGCTCCTTTCATCCACTAGGTCCCTAAAATTCAGTCAAATTCTTAATTCAATATACCTTGCTTAGACCTAGGGTTTCTAAAACCTTAGATATTGGTTGTGATTCAGCTATTATAGTATTCGTAATTAATTTATCATGTTTTTGTCAAATCATTGCTTAGTTCTTTGCATGAAACTCAGAACTCTATTTGTGTAGATTCTATTAGTTCATGAATTACAATTGCTAGGTCAGTTAAACATATATACATGCTCCAATTTCGAATGTTTCATTGTCAGTACTTAAATGTTGCATTCTCAGATTTGCATGTCAGAATAATAAGCTATCCAGTATTTCAGTTATGTTGTATCTTACACATTTCCAGTTGGGAGTAGGCTTAGCAATGAGTTGGACTAGGGTTCAACATACCATTATAGTCCCAGAACTACGTGCCCCCGTAGGTTTATAAATCCCCTCTATGGGCATCAGATTTAGTGATCACGCCAGTAATGCATTTATACACCTTGTAAGATATATTAGGTCCTCTCGATGGGGAGTATTGATGAGTCCACAAATTGGACTCATTTAGGGCTATATTTTAATAGAACTTGTGTCCTCAAATGCTTATTTTATCTCAATATCTGATGAAAACACTTAAGTTTCAGGTATTTGAAGTTTGAAGGAAAGCATGGACACTACGTCGCAAAAAGGAACAGAAAGGCTGAAAAGAATGAAGAAATGAAGGCCTGAGGATTGCCGAGTCCACTTGGCAAGTCGCCGAAGGGTCTTACTTTGCCTTTTGTTCCAGTGTGCTGAGCCCTGAAGGAAAGGATTAAGTTGGCGAAAAAAAGGGAGTAGTCGGCGTATCGCCGAGAAGTTCTGCGAAGCAGTACCATGTCTCCCAATGACCCAGAGCACGACGGTGCTGAAGGACTGTGCAAAACAACGATGAAATACACTAAAGGGTGAATTGCCAAGTTGATCGGTGATTCCGACTAATGTCGCCGAATGATCTGCTGCAGCATAGATTTATGAAAACTATAAATACTCGTTCAGAGTTGTAGCTTAGCATCAGATTTTTAGTGTGGAGCAATTAATATAATTTTTAGTACTTTTTATTTTTGCTCTGAGTTTGAGAGGGTTTTGAAAACTTGAAGAAAAAGAGGGTTTCGTCTCCAAGGATTTGGACTTGGGTCTCTTGGATTCTTCATTCTTGGCCTGTAACAAGACTTAAATCTTCATACCCATTTGAATGCAAGCTCATTTAGGTATAAATTTCTATCTCTTGATGTGCGGCTAAAACCCTCAATTCTTGGGGTGTGATTTTGTGAATATGGGTTAGATTAGTTATTGGGTCTTACTTGCTGATAGTCTATTCGTAGTTTAAATGTGATTGTGTTTAGTGGTTGTGGATGAACTTAATGAGGTTGTAGTTGCAAATATAATCTCATATATGTGTATTCAGCTTGCTTGAGAGAGAGGTCGTAAAACTAAGACCACTAAATTGATGGCCAGTGCGAGTGGGTCGACATGAGGTTCAGCTTGAGAGAGTGAACCCTAGTCCCATGTCCACACACTCAGCTTGAGAGAGTGAGTGGTTTAAGGTGGAGGCTGTTCTTCATGCAACAAGTGGGTGTCCGAGAGGAACCCGCTTGAAACGGAGTAAGTTGCTCGAGGGAGAGCTTATCCCCTTTAATGTCTAGCCTAGTCACAAATACTCAATGAATTTACTATCAAAAGCATGTACCCAATGATTTAGTCTATCTAGTATTCCTATCACATCCCAAGAATCCCCTCTCATTACTTAAATTTCTTTATTAATTTTGCTGTTTTTACTTACTAGTGACAATACCCCATTTGTTAATTGATACTCTTGTTTCCCCCTTTAATTTACAATGTTTTTAATCATTAACGTCTTTAGTTACGACTAGTTAGAACTTAATTTTATTTTTCTATTAATTCTCAAAACCACTCTTGGGAATGATCCCAACCCTTGGTTGAGTTATTATACTATTGCACGATCGTCGACACTTGCATCCGCAGTTGTGTCCTTGATTACGCAAACATCAAAATGGCGCCGCTGTCGGGGAGTGGTGTTACTTGAGAATTATTAGATTAGTAGAATTTTTGTTCTTCTTAGTTATAGTCTACTTACCTAATTTTTAGTTTTGTTTATTTGCTGTGTGAATATTTCAGAAAGCATGAGTGTTAATGGTAGCAATGGTAGCCAGGTAGGCCACCAAAATGACATTGGAAATGGCAACGATGTGTAAGAGCCTAACATCAATGGCCCCAATCTCATGGGCGGTGTTAGAGCCATCCATTTACCCCCAGCTGAGGGAAACGCAGTGTTCCACATAACGATCACCATGTTGCAACTCTTGCAACTGAAGGGACTTTTCAGCGGAATGGCTCATGAGGATTCTCACGAGCATCTTCGAAACTTTGTAGATGTGTGCGGACCATTTTCATTCAAAAACATCTCTCAGGAGTCGGTCCAATTGAGGCTATGATGGGAGAGGCTTGCAAGTGGCTAGCCGAGCTACCACGTGAATCCATCACTTCTTGGGAGGAGGTGGTAACCGCATTTCAAGTGCGATTTTTCCCTCCCTCGAAGATGATGTCACTGCGGGATAACATCTAGTGCTTTAAACGTCTAGAAGGAGAGCCTCTGCAAGAAACCTCGCTAAGGTTCAAAAAGTTGCTACTGCAATCCCCAACCCATGGTTTGCCGAACAACGTGCTACTTCAATACTTTTACCGGAGTTTGGATTCGGTAAACAAAGGTGTCACTGACCAACCCTGGCCTGGAGGCTTAATGCAGCAACCATATGTAGTAGAAGCCTAACTTTTAGATGGCATGACAACCATCAACAGAGTGTGGTACACTCGCGAGGATCAAGTATCCGCTCTCACATTCAAGCTATTTAAGGAGCAAATTGAAAAAGACAATGAGAGGGACCAAAACATGGTCAAAATCATGACATGACTTGACATTCTATCCAAAAATATCATGGGGGCTGGTGCTCGTAGTGTGAACGCTATGAGGATCGCATGTGTAAATCTTGAAGAGATGAAATTTGAAGCCCTATATAACGAGGAGGTAAATTTTCTAGCAAATCAAGGCAGGGGCTATCGTTCAAACTACCCAAGGCAGGGTGGTAACCAAGGCTGGGTTAGAGACGAAGGCTGGAAGGATAGAGATCGTGAATGGAGAGGTCGAAATCCAAACTAGAAAGATGGGGAGAAGGACAGATATGTGCCTCCCTATGAGCGTCAGAAGCCCAAGGATTCGAAAGGTGGTAGGTATGAGGATATCCTGTCGCGTATCCTCAACAAAGTTGAAGGGTCAGACAAAATGTTGAAAGGCATGAAAGAAGATGTTTCAACCCTTAGCCAGACCGTCACCTTCCATTCTGTTTCAATCAAGCAGTTGGAGACCCAAATGGGTCATATCTCGTTTCACCTCAATCCGAGACAACAAGGGGTTTGCCTAGTGATACTATGGCTAACCCCAAGAGTGAGGTTTGAAGGTGGACTTGCATCGTGCCACAATATTAACTAAGGCGCTGTTTGGAAGGCAACCAAAAACCATTTATTGCTTTCTTTTGCTTTGATAAAATAATGGTGTGTTGATTGTACAGATGAAAGTGTGGAGAGTGAACAAAAATTGCAGATTGGCGAGCAACATGTCCAATCAGCGAATCACCAAATGGTTCGGCGACTCATAACTAGACCACCGTTAGACTCAAAACCATCTTGCATTGGAGTCTGTAAAACTCGGCGAGCATAGGAAATTATTGGCAAACTGCTGACCGTTTCGGCGATCCCAACATAGACCACCGTTTGGACTTCCACAAAACATGGAAGTTCTGTAAACTTTGGCAAGGTAAATGACTACTTGGCATTACTCCGAATAGCTCAGCGATCGGGACTAATGTCGCCAAATGGGCAAAAACTGGACGGTTTTGCATGCTAAAGGTTTAAAATATTCAAATTCATTCACTTTCCCTCACTTTTTGTCTCCCCAAACTCACACCCGCACGCTAGCTCCTATATTTTTGTACCTCTAGAGTATTTTTAGTGTTAAATTGTGCTACGAGTCGGATTACAGTGTGTCCTAGCATCTCAACACCCATTTGATCAGCGCAAAAGGTTAGTATCCCGAACCCCATAACTATTTTGTCAAAATTGTACTCATTTGCAAATGTGTGATCTTATCGAAATCTGTTGAACCTCCCTGGTTTGGTTTAATTGTTTATGTGTCAATTTTTCTTTGATAACCCCGCCTTTAGTGCCTTAACTACAAAATCTTGTTCTCCAATGCATCGAGTGGAGTTAATGAGTGATGGGTGGTATTTGTATGTTATGGGTCTTGGTCGAATTTGTACCTTTTGTGCTTAAATTACATTTTCGGGGGTTGCGGGACTGATTTTGAGAAGTTGGGATAAAAGTAGGCACGTTGGGTCATTCAGCGAGCTGTGACGAGCTCACCGAACTATTTTGCGGTTTGCCTACTTACCCTATCTCGCCCTTATCATCATGCTTTATTTGTTGTGGCGTCTGTAACTTTTGGTGAGAAGTATGAGGTTGCCAAGAGCACTTGGCGACTCACCGAAAGTCTTCTTACTCGCCTTTTGTCTGCACCCCTAACTCCTTCTGCACTGTGACCTTTGGCGGATTGTCCGTGGCTCACCGAATGTACTCGACGGCACGCCGAATGGACTATCTAGTCTTTCTGCAGTTGAAAGTATTTGTTTTGGTTGTCAAATATGTTCTAACATTATCTTAAGACTTTGCAGACATGGCCAGACCAAAAGTTGTAGGAAAAACATGCCACCCAGACACATAAGAGCACAACTGTTCAGAAGAACTGAAATGAGCAACAACAAGACAGCCAGTTCGAGGAGGAGGATGCCCATTGACCCTAATGTCCCTTCGTGGGCTCAAGGGTTTAGCAATGTAATACATGCCTTTGTGGCAGCTCACGAGTTGGACAATATGATCGAGGCTAATATCGTTGCAGAAGCTGAAGCAGAGCAAAAAGAAAAAGAGAACCAGAAGCAGAATGACAACACTTCGGGCACTGATGCCCAGTCAGATGGAGCGACTGCTTAGTCAGGATCCCTTCTTTACCTCCTTTTCTGTCTTTCTTTAATTTACATTCTAGATATTTTGTTATAGCCATTTAAGGCCAAATGTTTTTGTTTGTGGTGGGGTGAGGCCCACACCTTTTGTGTGCTACTTTTGTTTGTGTTTTGTGTGTATATTTGGGTTGTTTTGTTTAAAATTATATTAATACTGCTTTCCTGTGGATGATTGACCCATCCAAATAATTTTGCCACCTCTCGTGTGTTGAATGTGGCTATTTTTTTGCAAAATTTAAATCTCGGTTCCGATCAATACCGATGACTTGAATAGTGCTCTCGATCAAATGAACATGAATGCGCGGCTACGATGAAGCCAAATGAAGTTTCATAGACAATATGTGAACTCTTTGCATCTCGTTGTGACTAGCCTGTTATTAAACTGAGTCTCTTGTGATGATCATCACACACTAGCAAAAGTGTGGAGTCTTGTTTGACTATAATGTCAATCCCTAGTGTGATGAGCTTACTTTGAACCATGCATGATAGATCCTAGAATTTGCCCCGTTGGTCCGGTCAACTAAGTGATGGTATCTCTCAATATGATCTTAGGCAACTTCTAAGAGTGTGAACCAATTTGACATATACTTCTTCTGTGACCTACCTTGTGAGTGTGTGAACCACTTTTGAACATCCCTTAAGCCCTACCTTTCTTTGGAAGAAACTTGATGAAAACTAGAACTTTCTTTTTCCATCACCTATAATCCTCATGAAGTTGTGGGTAGTTGAATAGCCATCTTAGGCCAAAACCCTAAGTTGGGGGTGTGGTGAAAAGAAAAGAGGAAGCCAAGAAGTGCAAGGAAAGTCTCCTCTTACCCATGGTTTTAAGAAAAATGGAACCCTTCCATATAAAAAAAATGAAGAGAAAGAAAAAGAAAAAGAATGAAAAACAAAGTTGCATAATATAGTGCAAAAGAAATGGGGTTCCCAAAAAAAATCCATGGAAAGTGAATAATAGGATGACTTATGAGCACTAAAGAGAATGATCAAGGAAAAGGAAGGGAGGTATTGTGAACACCACATTTCATGAGGATAAAAGTCACTGAGCCTAAATGACCATACCTTTGCACTCAGCCCCATTACAAGCCTTGAAAAGACCTTTTTGATCTTGAGTGAGCTGAAACAAGTGTTGATTGGAAAATACAGGCAAACCTATGGGTGAAAGCATGCATTGTGCTCTTCCTTGTGAGAGTGAGCGTTGCATCTGATTTCGAAGCTTTAAACTGTGAACCATTGTATGATTTTGGAATCATTCTTTCTGTGAGGGCATTCGAACACTTTGGTTGAGCTTGAACTTGCATTTGAAGCAAGTATTGTGAGCATGAGGTTCTTTGATATTGGTGAGTCACAACTTGAAACTTTGAGTGCACATTTGATTATTGCATAAGTAAATTGAGTCTTGTTGTGTGGATTCATGATTGAGTCTTATGTAGCACTGTTCGAGACACCCTTTTTGAACGACTGAACATGAGTTTGCTTGAGGACATGCAAACGTTTAAGTTGGGGGTGTTGATGAGTCCACAAATTGCACTCATTTAGGGCTATATTTTAATAGAAATTGTGTCCTCAAATGCTTATTTTATCTCAATATCTGATGACAACACTTAAGTTTCAGGTGTTTGACGTTTGAAGGAAAGCATGGACACTACGTCACAAAAAGGAATGGAAAGACGAAGAAATGAAGGCATGAGGATCGCCGAGTCCACTTGGTGAGTCGCCGAAGGGGCTTACTTTGACTTTTATTCCAGTGTGCTGAGCCCTGAAGGAAAGGATTAAGTCGGCGGAAAAAGGGAGCATTCGGCGTATTGCCGAGAAGTTCCGCGAAGCAGTACCATGTCTCCCAATGACCCAGAACATGGTGATGTTGAAGGACTATGCAAAACAGCGATGAACTACAATAAAGGGCAAATAGCCGAGTTGATCGGCGATTCCGACTAATGTCGTTGAATGATCTACTACAACACAGATTTCTGAAAAACTATAAATACTCGTTGAGAGTTGTAGCTTAGCATCAGATTTTTAGTGTGGAACAATTAATATAATTTTTAGTACTTTTTATTTTTCCTCTGAGTTTGAGAGGATTTTGAAAACTTGAAGAAGAAGAAGGTTTCATCTCCAAGGATTTGGACTTGGGTCTCTTAGATTCTTCATTCTTGGCCTGTAACAAGACTTAAATCTTCATACCCATTTGAATGCAAGCTCATTTAGGTATAAATTTCTATCTCTTGATGTATGGCTAAAACCCTCAATGCTTGGGGTGTGATTTTGTGAATATATTAGTTGTTAGGTCTTGCTTGCTGATAGTCTATTCGTAGTTTAAATGTGATTTCGTTTATTTGTTGTGGATCAACTTAATGAGGTTGTAGTTGCAAATATAATCTCATATATGTGTACTCAGCTTGCTCGAGAGAGAGGTCGTAAAACTAAGACCACTAAATTGATGGCCAGTACGAGTGGGTCAACTTGAGGTTTAGCTCGAGAGGGTGAACCCTAGTCTCATGTCCACACACTCAGCTCGAGATAGTGAGTGGGTTAAAGCGGAGGCTATTCATCATGCGGAAAGTGGGTGTCCGAGAAGAACTCGCTTGAAACGGGGTAAGTTGCTCGAGAGAGAGCTTATCCCCTTTAAAGGCTAGAGTAGTCACAAATACTCAATGAATTTACTATCAAAAGCATGTACCCAATGATTTAGGCTATCCCTTATTTCTATCACATCCCAATAATCCCTTCTTATTACTTAGATTTCTTTGTTAATTTTGCTGTTTTTACTTACTAGTGACAAAACCCCCTTTGTTAATTGACACTCTTGTGTCCCCCTTTAATTTACAATATTTTTAATCGTTAACGTCTTTAGCTACGACTAGTTAGAACTAAATTTTATTTTCTATTAATTCTCAAAACCACTCTCTTGGGAATGATCGCAGCCCTTGGTTGGGTTATTATACTATTGCACGAACGTAGACACTTGCATCGGAAGTTGTGTCCTTGATTACTCAAACATTACGTATACATCAGACTCTGTGTTTAGCTCACGTGATTTTATGTTGGTTAATAGTAGCCCCCACAGTCAGACTCCAATGCATTTGACCAGGTTTTTAGTTTATACTTAAAGTATTCAGTCTCACCATGTTATGTTCATGATTAGTACTTGGTCATTGCATTAAGCTCAGTTTTCAGTTATATTTCAGTATCTATGCTTTTGTTCATATTATATCATTGCTCAATTATGCTTTGTATAGCGTATATGTTTTGTTCAGCTATTATCTATATCCTGCATGCTCAGTACATTCCAAGTACTGATGTGTACTCTGTGCTACATGCTTTCATGATGTAGGTTCAGGTACTCAGCATTCAGATCACGCTTAGATCGACTTATCAATCCGTATTCAATATCTTCATTGGTGAATCCTCATACTTCGAGGACAATAGACATGTTTTTCATATTTAGTATTTTATTTTAGTTTTCAGTTTTTGTTAGAGTTTGTTGGAGGCATGTCCCAACAACTCTATTCAGTTAGAGGCATTTCAAACATAGTAGTAGATTCAACTTTATTTTTTGAGTGATTCTTCAGTATCACTAAACTCTTAGTATGTTTTATACATTCAGACTAGTTGGGTATTCCCCACATTTAGTTATCTATTGAGTTAGCTTCCGCATAGTACTTGTTTTATTCAGTAACTTTATAGTATGCTTATGATATGCCAAACACATGGTTAGCTTGAGGTCACTCGTGATGCTAGGTCCCGTGTTACGTCAAGGGGGTAGCCTCGGGGTGTGACAAACTTGGTACCCGAAAATTAGGTTTAAGAGTCCTAGGATGTCTGAAAGCTGCACTAGTAGAGTCTCTTTCATGGGTGTGAAGTGCACCACATCTATGAGAGGGAGGCTGCGAAGTGTTTTAAGAAAAAAATCACTCTCCTTGCAAATCTTATCGTGCATGAGGTATGATCCAATTTCTCCGTTCTAGTCCATTGTTATACATTTCAGATCATGCCTCCTCATAGAGCTTATGCAAGGAATGCTAATACAGGCAATGCTAACACAGTTCCTCCAATCTCGGACCATGAGGTTACAAATGCAGAATTTTGGAATGCGATCCAGCTTCTAGCTCATAGTGTAGCCAACTAGAACAATCAACAGGTCCCAGTACCTACTAACACCAACAGTGGATCAGTGGAAGCTAGGGTTCGAGATTTCGTTCGAATGAATCTGTCTGAGTTTCTAGGGTCGCAGATTGGTGAGGACCCATGGGACTTCATTGATGAGATTAAGAAAATCTTTGGAGTGATGCAGGTGAATGGTAATGATAGTGTGGAGTTGGCATCCTACCAGCTTAAGGATGTGGCTCACATTTGGTTCACTCAGTGGAAAGAAAACAGGGGTGCGAATGCACCTCTTGTGACTTGGGAGGCTAAAGCTCAGGANATTGGTGAGGACCCATGGGACTTCATTGATGAGATTAAGAAAATCTTTGGAGTGATGCAGGTGAATGGTAATGATAGTGTGGAGTTGGCATCCTACCAGCTTAAGGATGTGGCTCACATTTGGCTCGCTCAGTGGAAAGAAAACAGGGGTGCGAATGCACCTCTTGTGACTTGGGAGGCTAAAGCTCAGGAGTTTATGAATTTGAGACAAGGTTCAATGTCAGTCCAAGAGTACGGACTGAAGTTCACTCAACTCTCCAAGTATGCTCCACACATGGTTTTCAATCCAAGGGCACAAATGAGTAAGTTTCTGTGTGGGGTATCCAACTTAGTGAAGATAGAGTGCAGGAATGCTATGCTGTTAGAGGATATGAATATCTATAGGCTTATGACTCATGCTCAATAGGTTGAGGGAGATAAGCTTAGGGAAGTGGCTAAGGACAACAAGAAGGCTAGAATAGGGAATTATGAATACTCTCAGCAGAAATCGAGTGGTGGAAATCGCTCACAGTTTCAACAGAGGTCTACATCCCCAACACCTTCATCAGCTAGTGCTCCATCTCCCAATGTCAAACCTACTAAATCAGATCTCAAAACTAACATCATCACTCTCGTGTTGCCATTTTTTTTATCATGATTGTCATCTCAAATTCAAGCCTAGTGTTTAGTACTAAACACGAATATCAATATAATTCCTCACATGCTATACCAACTTACGACTACTAGATAAATTTAAGAAACACTTGCTCACTAAGACCACACGCCAAGTAGTTAATCTTTATCATAAGTCTACCTATTTATAGATTACCGTCACATTTATTTTCACAACCTAAGTACTATTTATGCATTCACTACACATTATTACCAAATTAGCTCTATAACCCTCTGAATACCATGGGTCTCTCCCTTAAAAAATCACAAGCCTAGCTTAGATTTATCACCTCATGAATACTCTGCTCTTCTATTCAACACATATACTTGGTCTTCACTAACACAATAGCACATCGACATAAACTCCCTTCTAGTTAAAGTATACTCTAACTAATCCTAACTAGTAACTATTATTCTACCTTATGTCATGAAATCCACACAAAATTGTTATTCTCTAGCCTACACATAAAGGAAAACTCCTCATTAATGACTTACTAGGTACACGACTGCCATAACATAATTTACTTCATCACTATCTCCCTTTCTTAGATCACTACACCTCTAAATGCATACTTCTAACTTTGGCACTTTTACTACTATTGCTTATAACATTATAAGTCATACAATCTTTTTGGGTGAAAATACTATCCAAGCTTTAAAAAATACCTCCCTCTAAAGGGTACTACCTGAAACAAGGCTTATAGAAGATAGTTAGGGAGTACATCTCACTTTTAGCTCAAACTCACGATTCATATAATAAGAGTGCATTTTTTAAAATTCAAACACTTAATCTGTGACACCCCGTATCTGAAAGCAGACCAGATTTCAAATTTTCAGAAGTTGCAGGTACAACCTACGGTCGTCACCCACGGACTGTGGTCTGACCTACGGCCCATGCTGTGGGTTTGTGGTTCACCACTGCAACCCCTCCCCCAAACCCAGCTCAGAAAATCGGCTGAGTCTTGACCCACGAACAAACCCACGGTCCGTAGGCCAGACCACGGTCTGTGGTCTGTGTCTGTGGATTGAGGCCCCCTTTACCCAGTCTTTGATGAGAACGATGGTTGACCATCATGGATCGTCGTTCGATCCATGGTCCGTAGGTCTGATCATTGGTGAAGGTCAGCAACCAATTAGGGGAAATTGCTAATTGGGTCAACTTAAAATGGTCATCACTCCCAAAACAAAAGGAATTATGTGTACCATGACCTATGATATGACAGATAATTGAATCTTCTTTCCAATGCCACCAAGTTTGCTAAAATCCGACCTCTGAGTAAGAAGTTATGCTTGTTTTAGTGAAGCCCTATCGGGCAGACTTGACCTACTACCCCAATCTACCGACCGTAGGTTGACCTACGGCCCGTAGGTCCCGTCCGTCGATCACTTCGACAGTAGTTAAGTTAGGGGTCTTTTGGTCTTTTCCTATTTCGTTTGACCCCTAAGCTACGTCATTTAGACCCTAAATTATGAGGTTTTAGTTAGTTTAAGCCTAGAAATATAACTAGAACTTACCTAAGTCAAATCATTAATCAAAACTTAGAAAAATTAGAACGCTAAGAGGAGAAAGAAGTCAAGAACCCTAGTTCAAGAATGCAACAAGATTCCATCAGTTCAATCCCCAAAATCTAAAGATTTCTCCGTGGAATTCGTCCCCAAGTATGTGGGATTTCACTAGTCGGTTCCTTTCACCCATTAGGTCCCTAGTTTTCAGTCAGTTTCTTGATTCCCTTATTATGACTAGACCTTGGGTTTCTTGAATGTTAGAATTATTGGATTCTTAGCTGTTAGAATGATCCAAATCAGATTAGTACGTTAATATTCAGTTTATTGCATGAATTCCAGAACCCTAGCTATGTATTTATTTAGTTCTTGAATTACACATGCTAGGTCAGATATTTCAGTTATTCAGTTATACATGCCTCAATTATTAATGCATCAATATCAGTTAATTGTTGCATACTCAGTTTGCATGTCTAGTAACTTACATAAATTCAGTCATAATGTGTTAATCACTTAATCTATTGGGAGTAGCATAATACCGAGTTGGATTAGGGTTCTGCATACCCAAATAGTGCCAGAACTACAAGCCATGTAAGTTGTAAGTCCCCTCCGTGGGCATCATTTTAGTGATCACGCCAGCATGCCTCTATACCTCTGGCAGGGTATATTGGGTCCTCTCGATGGGGCGTATACATCGGACTTCACATTTAGCTCATGTGGTTTTATCATCGGTTATTAGTAGCTCCCACAGTTCAGTCAGACTCCATTGCATTGCCCACGTTTTAGTATTCAGTCTCAGCATGTTATAACTTGATCATTATATTCAGATTAGTCATGTTCAATATTTCACCATCTATATCATGTTCAAATTATTTCATTGCTGTATTGCTTTGTTCAGTTATATGTTATTTCAGCTTTACTATATCCTACATGCTCAGTACCTTTCAAGTACTGACGCATACGTGTGCTACATCTTTTCGTGATGTAGGTTCAGGTTCTCAGCATCCAAATCACGCTTAGATCGGTCCCCGATCTCCAATTCAGTAGAATCAGTAGTGAGTCCTCATTCTCCGAGGACAATAGTCATGAGTTTCTTTTCAGTATTTTTAGTCCTTTGATTTCAGTTTTGCTAGACTTAGCTGGGGCCTGTCCCAGTATTTCTAGTCAGTTAGAGGCTATTTCAGACATAGTTAGATTCAACTTAGTGTTGAGTTAATATATTCTTTGTATTAAACTCATCAGTTTTCATTTATCTCAATTATAGTATATGAGTATTCCCCATCTTTTCATTTTATTTATGATTTAGCTTTCGCATTAGTTTATCATCTTTAGTATGCTCGTGATCATACCAGCAGGGTTAGCTTGGGATCACTTGTGGTCCTAGGTCCCGTGTCCGTGTCTTAGAGGTAGTTCGAGGTGTGACATAATCTCACTCATGAGCTTCTCTCAAGCCCATCTGCAGTATCATGACTTTCTAATGGATTTTGCTGATAGTAACTCATCGATAAGGATTTGGGCTTTGCTTTTCAACCCCCTTGAGTATGAAGAGTAGTCAAATGGATATGAAAAACACACAAGTCTAAATAAGCTCCTTATGGAACAATTTTATTGCATGATTTAGAGTATGAATAAAGGGATTTTTTTCTTAAATGTTTGTAGTCCCTCATTTATAGAAGTGGGGACCTCAAAACCAAAATACGATCCTACTCACATGGCTACATAGACACCTAGATACCTAACCTCTAGGCTCTGATACCAACTTTTTCAAGACCAGAGCCTATACCCTGGACATGGCTGACACTCAAGAACCATTATTGGTCCCAACCGAACCCTCTTCCTGGCTGACTACAAGTGAAAGACTAACTCAAGCATACACAAGCACCAATACTGAAGAATTGTTTAAAAATAGTTTATTAAATCTCAAAACTATATGAAAATACTGAGTATTAAACATAAAGTTTGAAATAAAAATCTGAAACTGAAAGACTCTCAGAAAATGTCTATCTATGAAGCATCTACTATATAAAGACGAGTATCGGAACAAGACTCACGACACCTCAAAATTCCACTACTAACAGCTTATAAAAACTGGAGTCCTTCGAAAGCAAGGAGGCCTCACTCAACATCAGACAAGCAGATGAAGTGATCTCAACGAAACTCCTGTTAAGGATCCCAAGTAGATGAAGCTGCATCATAAAAATATGCAGGTCGAATGACATCAGTATATTGAATGTACGAGTACATAATATAACTGAATAATAAATAACTGAACTGAAAGAATTGCAATAGATATAAATATATATTCAATTGAATGTAAATACATAAAGGAGTAAAATTATTCAAAACATCATAAATACTTACTCATCTCTAAAACTCAATATAATAATGATATAGTAAAAATACACTTTAATTCTATTTGGGAGATTTTCTAACCAATAACCATCACTATAGCTACGTGATGATACAACGTCTTGCACACGCTTCCAGAACTGTCCTATACCGTATCGGGGTATAGATATTCTCAACTAAGTGAATCCACTAAGCAATAAAGATTCATCGAAAAAAGTATGATCCTTTACCCATGCTGGCAGACATGATTTATGAGGATTTTGAGTTGTCTGAACTCATCCCCATATCAGTGCTCAATACTACTCTCAATAATATACTCATGCTCAAACGTATAAAACATACTATTTCTCTGCTTTGAGGTAATCACTCAAAATAACCTCTTAAAAGTGGTAACTGTTCTGAAAATCTCTTAACTCATAACTCATTCAGAAAACAAAGTATTTATTTTCTCAATGTAAACAAATGATACATTTGAAACTACTTAGTTCCCTTATACTCTTTCTCTAATCATCTTTCAAACTCTTTCTCAAGAATCCTTTTTGATTACTTAGAATTTAGTTTAAAACAATTATGTTTGTTTAAAAGATTCTCAAAACAACTCAATGAATACTCAAGGATAGGGTTCATGTTGAAGAATAGGCATGAACAATCAACTCAATAAATGTCAATGCACAATATACAACAATTTGATAATTAGGAATAGAAATTCAATAATCAGGAACTCAAGAATACAAGAACTTAGAACTCAACATCAACTAATCTCAAGAATACTCAAATCTAAAGGATAGAACCCTAGACTACTGTTTTCTAATTTTAAAGTAGATTTAGGAAGTGAGGACGAACTAGTCCAACATTATGATAGCCTTACATACTTGGAAGAACAATGTTCTTGAAGAAACTTGAAGGAAAATCTTGGAAGATGAACCCTAGCCGTAGTGTTTCTTAAAGTTCTTGAGCGTAGGAATTTAGGAGTGAATGCAAGGGTTTGATTATGAAAAATGATTTTTTACACGTTTAGCGTAATTTAGATGACTCCCTAAAGGGTTTTAGAACAAAAGTATCTTTCATAACTAAATAAAAAGAGTAGAAACTTAGGATTATATTCCAACGGATAGTGAGGTCCATATTCACTCTGTAATGCAAAGCCATCATGGAGCTGCTGTTAGGTTAGAGCGTCTCTAGTAAATCAATTTATCTTTTTACTCATAACTCTGATTGAGGCGATCTTGGTGGCGTTGGAAAGAGGACTCATAGTTGTCACGACCCAACCCACCGGGCCATGCGGGAACCTACTCTAACACCTAAGTAGGAGAACCCTCGATTTCTAAACCAGTTTAAGACATGCAGAAGATTAAGAGAACAAAAGAACATTGAACATTCATAAGATTCTTATAACATAACAATTTTTGACAACAATTTGAGTTAAGACTTGTAAAGTAGTTAACACCCCAGAGATCTAGTCTAAACATGTACAAGAGCTACTAAGAGTACAAGGTGTATCAAAATTAAAAATGACGCAGCTCCCACCATGCGAAAGGAAAAATAAAAGTTGTTGGAGATTGCCTTCTTCTTCACCTATGAAACATCACTAATCCTACAACTAGACTATGCCAAAAAGACATAGCAAGAGTAGTATCAGTACAACCACATGTACTGGTAGGCATCATCGGTCAACTCGATACCCACCATATAATATAGAAATCGACTAGCAAGAATCATGAAATAAGACTATTCCTTCCTCCACCTTTATATTTACTTGACAATATACCTCTTTTGTGGACAACCTTGTGAGATGTGTGAACCTTTCTTGGCACCTTTTGAGCCTTAACCTATTTCTAGGAAGAAACTTGAGAAATTGTGACATCTTTTTATCCATTCACCCATAACTTGCATGAAGTATGGTTTGTTTGAATAGCCAAATTAGGCCAAAAGCCTAAGTTAGGGTATGGTGAAAAGCGAAGGAAAGTCAAGAAGTGTGAGAAATCCCCATTGTGTGTGACTGGTTTGAAAAAGATGGAACCCCTCTATGTAAAAAAAAGGAATGAAAAAGAAGAAACAACAGAAAAAGACCAAAAAGTTGTGAAATAAAGTAGTGAAAACTGCAAAAGAAATGGGGTATCCTGTGGTTCATATGAAGTTGAATAATGGGGTGGATTATAAGCATGTATGAAATGTTAAAGAAAAGGAGGAACGTGATGTTCATACCATACTTCATGAAGGTAGAAGCCACTAAGACTAAATGACCATATCTTTACACTCAGCCCCATTACAAGCCTTGAAAAGATCTTTGTGAACTTGAGTGAGCTGAAACAAATGTTGATTGGAAAATAAGGGCAAACCTATGGGTGAAGTCATGCACGTGTTTATCTTTGTGAGTGTGAGAGTTGTATGTGATTTCGGGACTTTAAATTGTTGAGAAATTCTGTGTGAATATGGAATCATCTTTGTTGTGAGGGAATTTGAGTACCTTTGTTGAGCTTGAACTTGCATTTGAAGCAAATATTGTGAACTTGAGCATCTTTGATAATGGTGAGTCAAAATTTGAATCTTTGAGTGCACAATTAGGCATTGTATGTGTAGTTGAGTCTTATGCAATACTATTTGAGACTTCCTTATTGAACTGCTGATCTTGAGTTTTACTTGAGGAAAAGCAAAAGTTTAAGTTGGGGTGTTGATGAGTTCGAGAATTGGACTCATTTAGGGCTTTGTTTTGATAGTTTAGTGTCCTCAAATGCCTAATTTATGCTATAAACTGATGTTAAAGACTTGATTTTCAGGTATGTAAGCTAAGGAGCAAGGTAAGGACACTAATAGGCAAAAAGGAGCATAAAAAACTGTGAAGAAAGGCGATCCTGGTGATCGCCAAGACCACTCGGCGACTCGTTGAGTGGATCTTCAGTCCGCCTAAAGTTCTAGTGTGCCAGCCCTGAGGGAAGAGACCAAGTCAGCGACATGAATAGGCAATCAGTGAATTTCTGATCGATTCCGCGATGACAAAATTGATCACCCAAAGTTACAAGACTTGAGGATGCTGGCAACCAATGCATAATGGCGATGGAAGAGAGCAAAAGGCGGATCGCCGAACCACTCGGTGAGCCCAACTTATCTCGCCTAATGGCCTTTTAGGCCAAATTTTGGGCAAATATAAATTGAATTTTTAACTATAAATTGACTATCTTGCTATCATTGAAAAAGTTTTCTTTTGAGTTTTATAGTTCCATTGTAGACTTTGAAGCTCTTTGGAGGCTCAAACTTGAAGATTTGCAAGTGGGTTTTTGAATTTAACTCTTGAAAAACATTGTAAAGGCTTCGAGACTATTACCCAGCTGATGGATAATCAAGTTGGTAATTGTTTTTATCTTTTTATAATGTCTAGCTAAAACTTCAATTCTTGGGGTGTGATTATGTGATTATGGGTTGAATTAACTTATGGGTATTGATTATTACTAATTTAAATGCTATATTGAAGTGGGTTTATTGATTAGCTGTGTTTTAATCTATGAATTGTAGTTTCAAATGTAGTTCTAATTTCGAGTTCTTAGATTGCTTGAGAGAGAGGTTTTTGAACCAAAGCTTTTGATTAATGGTTTGTAGGTATTGGGTTGATGTAGGTTCAACCCTAAAGAGTGAATCCTAAACCAAATCCTACCCATCTTGCTCGAGAGAGAGGATGTATTAAGGTTGTGGGTTGTTCTTATTTGTTAAGCTTGTTGATGTTTGAGAGAAATCACTTGAATCAAATTTGTTGTTCAAGAGAAAGCTATTTCAATCATAGTCTAGCCTACCCACTGATATGTAGCTATTTATTAGTAATTTCAATTATCCATATAGTGAAATTTATCTATAATCGATCACATCTCGAGAATTCCTCTCTTTATTGTTATTTCACTGTTGTTTGACTGTGTAATAGCTGATAATTGCAAACCAAAACCCCCCAACTGACATTTGTTGTCACATTCTTTGACTTGTTTATTTGTTATTTTTGACAATTTCTATTTCTATAACTATTTAGACTACATTTGTACTTCATAACAGAATTTGAACATGTACCGTTCCCTGTGGATTCGATCCCAACTCTTAGTTGGGTTTTATACTGCTTAACGACCATTTGCACCTAGAATTAGATGAGGTGTTCTTGAAACGTTAATCAAGCATCGAGACGGTGGATTTGACCGGAAATTCACAATCTATTGACCTTCTTATGCTAGAAATCTCTTCCTCCTTCCTTCCCAAGCCTAGAGCAGCCTTTTGAGGGTTTTTGGGGGTGATTCACGCCTCTTTTTGGTGTTTTTGGAAAAATGAGAAAAATCATACTTCGTGTTATTTACATTCTGTCTCGGCCATCTCGATCTGGCGGCCACTTATCCTGCTAGTGCGCCGCCGCCCTGGCGTCATCTGGCCAACTCTGGCGGGCTGAGAGATCCAGTTTTCCCAACATTTTTCCTTTCCTAGTTAATGACGGTTCGGTTCATTACAATTGTACTTTTATTTGATAGGTGATGGACCATCTAATTCATTACATGCTGAGAGATATGATTATTTGAAGTTGACCTAAGTATTATCTTATCTCAAAACTTAATCGAAAAGAAAGCTTTCAATTCAACTTTGTGTTAGGGGTTTCTTGTGACCTTAATTCATCTCCAAGTTTATTCTCACACTAAATAATTGACCTTAACACCTAAGAAAAATATAAAAACCAACCGACACAACTTCTTGCACATCTTTCGCTATCTGTCTCTTTTGAGGAGCTATATGTGCTAAACTGCCCATAAATGCCTCAGTCGATTGTATAACTAGGATCGTTCAATTTCAATTTCCAAATGAGCCAGTCTTAGAGTAGAAGGGTAGTAACTCAATGCCTATATGTCGATTAATATCTTACCTTAAGGCCAAAAAGATTATTTCCAATGGGTATGTCGATCATCTTGTTCGATTAAGGATTCAAACTCCGAAACCCCAACTCTTGAGTCAGTCTTGGTAGTAAATGAGTTTCCAGAAGTGTTCCAGAATATCTTCTCGGATTTCCTCCCAATAGGAAAATCGACTTCAGAATAGATCTCCTTCCAAATACCCATTCCATTTCAATTCATCCTTATAGAATGGCTCCAGCTGAGCTTAAGGAATTGAAAGAGCAATTGAAGGACCTTCTAGATAAGGGCTTTATCAGACCCAGTATATCTCCATGGGTGCATCAGTGTTGTTCGTGAAATAGAAAGATGATTCTCTCAAGATGTGCATCGACTATCGTCAGTTGAACAAAGTCACAATAAAGAATAAGTATCCCATCCCCAGGATTTGTGACTTGTTCGACCAACTTCAAGGTGCTAGTTATTTCTCGAAGGTAGACCTCATATCCAGCTATCATCAACTCAGAGTCAGAGATAGTGACATTCCAAAGACAACCTTCAGAACACGGTATGGTCATTATGAATTTGTAGTTATGTCTTTTGGACTAGCAAATGTTCTTGCAGCTTTCATGGACTTACTGAATAGGGTGTTCAAACAATATTTGGACTTGTTTGATATCGTCTTTATTGATGATATCCTCATTTATTCTCAGAGTGAGGAGGAGCATGCGACTCATCTGAGAGTTGTTCTGCAGACTCTCAAGGATCGACATTTATTCTCTAAGTACAGAAAATGTGAATTCTAGTTATAGTCCGTCGCTTTCCTCTGTCATGTGGTATCCAGCGAAGGGATTCGAGTAGATTCTCAGAAGATTGAAGCGGTATAGAACTGGACCAAACCCACCTCGCCAACAGATATCAGAAGTTTCTTAGGTTTGGATAGTTATTAAAGGAGATTTGTTGAAGGATTTTCATACATAGCTTCCCCATTGACCAAGTTGACTAAAAAAAGTAAAGTTTCAGTGGTCAGATGAGTGTGAGAAAAGCTTCTCTGAGCTGAAGACTTGGTTTACTACAACTCCGATCTTGACCCTACCAGATGGTTCAGACGGTTATGTGATTTATTGTGATACATCCAAGGTCGGCCTAGGTTGTGTGTTGGTGCAATGAGGTGAGGTCATAGATTATGCTTCTAGACAGCTTAAAGTACATGAGAAGAACTACCTGACTCATGACCTCAAGATTGCAGCCGTAGTATTTTCCCTAAGGATTTGGGATATTACTTGTATGGTGTTCATGTTGATGTGTTCACCGATCATAGGAGCCTCCAGTATGTGTTCACCCAGAAAGAGTTAAATCTTCGTCAGAGGAGATGGCTTGAATTCCTCAAAGACTATGACATGAATGTGTTTTACCATACTGGTAAGGCCAATGTAGTGGTTGATGCTCTCAACAGACTGTCTATGGGTAGTGTAGCACATGTTGAGGAATAAAGGAAGGAATTAACAAAAGATGTTCACCGGCTTGCTCGCTTAGGAGTTAGTCTTACAGACATGTTAGATGGCGGTGTGATAGTACAGAATAGATCAGAATCTTCATTGGTAGTAGAGGTTAAGGAAAAAAAGATAGTGATCCTATATTGCTTCATTTAAAGGGTGCGGTTCATCAACAGAAAATGGAGGTTTTCTCCCAAGGGGGAGACGGTGTGCTTCATTACCAGGGTCGCTTATGTGTTCCTAATATGGGTAAGTTAAGGCAGAAGATCCTTACCGAAGCTCATAACTCCAGGAATTCCATTCATCCAGGTGCCACTTAGATGTACCGTGATCTACGGGGAGTCTTTTGGTAGAATGGTATAAAGAGATATATATCAGATTTTGTAGCTAAGTGCCTTAATTGTCAACAGGCTAAGGTAGAACATTAGAAACTAGGAGGTATGACCCAAGAGATTAACATTCCTACATGGAACTGGGAAGTGATAAAATTGAACTTTATTACGGGTTTACCTCGTACGCATGACTCCATTTGGGTGATAGTAGACAGAGTTACTAAGTCCACTCACTTCTTGGCTGTCGAGACTACAAATTTAGTGGAGGACTATGCTAAATTCTATATTAATGAGATAGTCAGGTTGCATGGAGTTCCCTTGTCTATCATCTCAGATAGAGGTCCTCTATTTATCTCTCATTTTTGGAAATCATTTTAGAAAGGTCTTGGTACTCAGGTAAGTCTCATTACAACATTTCATCTACAGACGGATGGTCAGGTAAAACGTTCTATTCAGACCTTGGAGGACATGTTGAGAGCTTGCATGATCGTTTTCAAGGGTAGTTGGAATGATCACCTACTTCTCATAGAGTTTGCCTATAATGATAGCTACCATTCCAGTATTCAGATGGCCCCGTATGAGGCACAATATGGGCATAGATGCAGGTCCCCGATTAGTTGGTTTGAAGTAGGTGAAACAGCTTTGATTAAGATAGATTCGGTTCATGATGGTATGGAAAAGTTTAGCTAATCAGAGATAGACTAAAACCAACTCATAGTCGTCAGAAGTCATATGCAGATGTGCGAAGAAGGGACTTAAAGTTCCAAGTCGATGATTAGGTTTTCCTGAAGGTGTCACCTATGAAGGGGGTGATGAGATATGGGAAGAAAGGGAAGCTCAGTCCCAGATATATAGGTCCTTACAGAATCTTGAAAAGGGTTGGTAATATGTTTTATGAGTTAGATTTGCCAGCATAACTAGCAGTTGATCATCTACTCTTTCAGATTTCCTTGTTGAAGAAGTGTATGGGTGATCTGGCATCAATAGTACCATTAGAGAGTGTGGCTATGAAGGATGGTCTCACTTATGAAGATGTTCCAATTGAAATTCTTGACTGTCAGGTTCGTAGGTTGAGAAACAAGGAAGTCGGTTCAGTGAAGGTTTTGTGGAGGAGTTAATATGTAGAAGGAGCTACTTGTAAAGCAAAAGTAGCCATGAAGGCCAAGTATCCTCCCCTCTTTCCTTCTGATTCAGATTCAGCTTCAGGTAATAGTTCCTCTCCAGCCTCTCAGTTTACTATTGCATAAATTCAGTCTTAATAACTTATTCCCTCAGTTATTCTTGCATTTCAGTATATTTGCATGTTCATGGAACTTAATTCAGTTAGATTTCAGTTTCTAGTACTTAGTGGTAGGGATTGCATCCCTTCCTTTCATACTCAGCATGTTTAGACTCTATTCGAGGACGAATGTTCCCAAGGGAGAGTAATGTAACACCCTGGATTCAGAAAGGGGAATAACAACATTTTTCTAGAAGTTGATGGTGCCACTGCCAGAGGCCACCCACGGCCCGTGGATGGGACCACGGACTATAGGTGTGGTCCGTGGTTGATAACCTCAGCATTTTCCTAGAAAGTCCAGGACCATGGCCTGACAAATGGTCTTGGTCAAACCACGGTCCGTGGTTCAATGCCCCACAATCCCCAGGGAACCACGACCTACGACAGGACCTATAGACTGTTCGTGGGTCGATGATCCGTGGTTCAGGGTCTCTGGATCGTGACCCCAAAATCCAATCCCAGATGCCAAACTACACCCTAGCAGGATGGACTGTAGGTCAGTCTACGATCCGTCAGTCAGGGCCCGTTGTTGGTAGGTTCAGCAGTTGGTTAGGGGTAGTTAGGTCTTTTTTGAATTATTTTATCCCTGAACTACGTTGTTTTACTCAGCTTAAGCCTAATATTCTAGTCAGAACCTACCCTAAATGATTATTCAACAAAACTTAGAGTTAAAAGAGAAGAAAGAGGCGTTAGTTTTCCAAGAACAAGCAGGAGGTGTTCTTCAAGTTTTAGGTCAAAATCCAAAGGATTTATCCATGAATTTCGTCACCAGGTATGTGGAATTTCACTAGTGGGTTCCTTTCATCCACTAGGTCCCTAGAATTCAGTCAGATTCTTGATTCTCTATATCTTGATTAGACCTAAGGTTTCTAAAACCCTGGACAATTGGTGTGATTTAGGTGTTGTAGTATTCTAAATTGAATTAGCTTGTTTCTTGGAAAAGTTGCTTAGTTCCTTGCATGAAACTCAAAACCCTAGTTGTATAAAATATTTTAGTTCATGAATTATACTTGTTAGGTCAGTTAAATAGATAATCGTGCTCCAGATTTTGAATGTCACATTGTACGTAAATAAATGTTGCATTCTCAGTTAGCATGTCAGAATTTCGAGCAATTTAGTATTTCAGTTACATTTCAGTCATATACATATTTAGTTGGGAGTAGAATTAGCACTGAGTTGGACTAGGGTTCATCGTACTCTCATAGTCCCAGAACTATGTGCCCAGTAGGATTATAATTCTCCTCTTTTGGGCATCAAATTTAGTGATCACACCAATCATGTCTTTATACCCTGGCAAGGTATATTGGGTCCGCTCGATGGGGCGTATACATCAAACTCTACGTTTAGCTCACGTGGTTTTATGTCGGTTAATAGTAGCTCCAACAGTCAGACTCTAGTGCATTTGACCAGGTTTTCAGATTATACTTCAATATTCAGTTTCAGCATGTTATGTTCATGATTAGTACTTGGCCAATGCATTTAGCTCAGTTTTCAATTATATTTTAGCATTTATATTTTGTTCAGATTATATCATTGCTCAGTTATGCTTTGTTCAGCCTATATATTTTGTTCAACTATTATCTATATCATGCATGCTCAGTACATTTCAAGTGCTGACGCATACTCTGTGCTACATCCTTTCATGATGTAGGTTTAGGTACTAAACATCGAGATCACGCATAAATCGATTCTCGATCCGTATTCAGAAGCTTCAGTGGTGAGTCCTTATACTTCGAGGACAACAAACATACGTTTCTTTTTTAGTCGTTTATTCAATTATCAGTTTTTGTTAGAGTTAGCTGGGAGCATGTCCCAACAACTCGACCAGTTAGAGGCTTTTCATACATAGTAGTATATTCAACTTTAGTTTTTGAGTGGTTGTTTAGGAACACTAAACTCTTAGTATGTTTTATATATATTCAGACTAGTTGGGTTCTTCCCATTTTCAGTTAACTATTATATTAGTTTATGCATAGTATGTGTTTTTATTTAGAAATTTTTATAGTATGCTTATGATATGCCAGACAGGGTTAGCTTGGGGTCACTCGTGATCCTAGTTCCCATGTTACGTCAAGGGGGTACCCTCGGGGCGTGACAACTAATGATCCAAATTATTGCAAGTATCATAGACTTATGAGTCACCGTCTTTAGAAATGTTGTCTTCAAGGATAGAGTAATGTGATTGGATTACAAAAAGAAAATTGTCCTTCATGATGAGAAGACCAATTCTAACCAAATCTTTCTCACATTAAGCTAACTTGATCTAGTCCAAAAATGTATCATTGGAAAGCATGAACAAGATTTGTTGGAACAAGATAAATCCCAAATTAATATTGACAGTGATAATGGTTGGATTCTTGTAACTACACAAAAATGCAACAAGAAAAGTTTACAAAATGAGTCATCTGAGCAACCAATCAGAAGGAAGATGGGAGAAGACTAGAAAAGCAGAAATCAATCAAGCATCCAATGAGGGCAAAGGTAGAAGTACATCACCACCTAAAACTCCAACGTCTTGTGACTCTAGGAGAATTCTTACTAAGATGGTTCTTCCCAAGTCTACTCAAGACAATCTTGAGGCGTCATATTTTAATGCAGACAAAGAAAAAACAATGAGTGAAACCTCACCAAAGGTGTCTCCTAGTGACAAAGAAGAAAAATGAGAGAAATCTCATCAATGGTGACTCCTTCGCCTTCTAAAAAGTCTGTTGAACTTTCTTCCAAGAAGTACATGATTTGATACAAAAATCACTTTTACAGATAATGATCTTTTGTTATTAAACACTACACAATCATCCTTTATATATGGTGGGTCACGTGCTAGAGAAGAATATCAACAAAATTTTGATAGATAAAGGATATGGAGTCAACATTATGCCTATCAATAAATTGAAGAAACTTGGCATCACGACTGAAGAACTTGGTGAAAGTCATTTATTTATACAAAGATTCAATCAAAGGGACAGAGGGCCATAGGCTCTATCAAGTAAAACATAAACATATACTATTTGTGACCAAGCACATGGATGCATGCGATCGATGCAATGACTGCATACAACATATTGCTTGACATGTCTTTGGTACATGATAATAAAATTTTCTAATCTTCTTACTATGAATGTTTGAAGTATCTCAAAAGCAGAATTGAAAGGTAAATAGTTGAAGATGATATTCCTTTCACCAAGTTGAGACACACTTTCTGATGCAAAATTCTATTGGAAGAGTTATGTTGACAAGGGAAAACCTGCTACATCAATTCACTTAAGTCTGATAATATCACAAGAAATCAAAAAGGTAAAAGTTGACACTAAAGAACCTTGTCCCATTGTGAATGAATGGAAGATCATATTTTCAAAAACAAAATTGACTTATGTACTTTGCTACATTCTAAAAGAGAGATAAGAGGAAGGTCAATCATCTAATAGCCAAGGAAATGCACTAAGCAGACTAACTTTTCCTATCACACGGGTTGATGCAATTAACTTTTTGTAGAAGCTATAAGGAAAGTCAATCACTCAAAATCAAGTGCAAGATGTGGCACTTCCTGTGAAATGCACAAGAGAAAGCATGGATCCAAATGCTTAAAAGTTATTTGTGAAGGTTGGATAAAACCCCTATAAAGCATCAAAGTTAGGGAAACTCTCATCGGAAGATACAAAGAAGAAAGCACACAAACGCTTAGGCTTTATCCGACCACGACCAGTTCGTATATCCATAAGAAGCTCAAGTAACAACATATCACTATAGAAGATGAATCTATTGCTTCCAAAAAAAAGGCCTTCTATTTTTTATCGACTTAGAAAATCGAATACAAGAACTTTTGTGTTTGAGAGGTTGGGTATATTGAAGAAAAATGACAAGCTTCAAAGAATCTACCTAAGAGTGACAATGCTTGTTTCACCTATGATCCAAAAAGATTTCAAAAGTTTGATTCCTTCTAGAATGAGGAAATGAGTGGACCTTATGGTTTCGTGTAAAGAAGAACTCAAGAAAAATGCTCACATTGTGATTTAAACCAAAGAGAAGGAGGAATATGAAGAAAGTGTAGGCTCTCCATTTCATGTTACAATCAAGAGTTAGCACAATGTGTCGTCTCAAACAAAGATCAATGAATTGTTAGGAGATATTGTTTGTTTTCAATGAAAATGATCCTCAAGAATAGGAAGATGTTGGAAATGCTCCACCAGAACATGAAGAAGGAGTAAAGACCACAATAGAGCTCTAAAAGGAGGTTACCCTTGGCACCGATGAAGACCCAAGGCCAACTTACCTAAATGCCTTTCTAGAAGTTGATTTAGAAATCACTTAAATGAATATATTCAAAGAATATAGGTATGTCTTCACTTGGAGTTATAAAAGAAACTCCTAGCTTGAATCCTAAAGTAGCAGTCCATCTGTCGGTAGTACAGAATGGTGCTAGTCATGTTAAGCAAGGCCAAAGTCGTTTTATGCTTGACTCGGTTCCATTGATAGAAAATGAATTTAACAAACTTATTGAGGCATATTTAATTTGTAAAGTCAAATACCCTACATGGTTGTCAATTATTGTTCCTGTAAGGAAGAAGAATGGCAAAATTTGAGTTTGTGTTGAATTTAGGGATCAAAATAATGCACTCCCAAAAGATGAGTTTCCTCTTCTCATCCTAGCGTTGATGATTGATGTTATCACTGGTTATGAGGCCATGTCATTTATGGATGGTTCCTCCGGCTATAACAAATTCTGCACGACACCAAAGTATGAAGAACTCACTGCATTTGGCACGCCTACTGGTATTTAATTCTTCAAGGTGATTCCTTTCCGTTTGAATAATGTTGGTGCCATATATCAAAGGGCTATGCAAAATATATTTTAGAGAATTGGGTAAAAATTTTAGTTTGTTACACTTTATATATTCAAGTTTTAAATTTAGATATGATACTTCACCCAACATAATTATCTTTAGTAACGTGATAGAGTGATAACATCGCCAAACTAATCTGTAAAGAATAAAAAAAAAGATGCATCAACTTAAGCAAAACTGATTTTGTAACAATATAGGGTCTAAACTCTTTCAATCATCTGACTGAAAGTTTTTACATTAACACAAGAATAATGCTACGTCCATTCAAATCTTTGTTTCCATTTTTCTGCACAAACAAAGTTGCTGGCAGCTCAACTATTTCTGAAAATCCTAGCTAATAACTAGAACAAAAGAAGGATATAATAATAAAGGCAACATGAGTTGTTGGCTGCTCAACTATTGGGCATGGCTTTTAGAAACAGATGCATAACCTTCTGTACAAATACCTGCATTTAGCTTACATGATGGCTGTAAGTTTAAAAAATCATCTTCTGGCAGTCAAAACTAAAATGCAGACATTACCATAGAATGCTCTTCTTGAGCCATTTATGCTGCCCTTCTAAGTTTGGCTAGTTCAGCCAAGACATTCTCGAGGGGAACTCTTAGCTTGCTCTATTTAGTCTGTAGTTTTTCGCAGTGTAAGTTAAACTGATACCAATAATCATATCTTTTCTCTTTGTACAAAATTGAGCATAATAAATTTTAATCGTCGAAGGAAACAATTTAAGAAACAATTCAGGTTTCCTCCCATCTTTTGTTAGTATGAACATATGTAGAAGGCTCTTTTAGAAATTAATTATATCTTTTATCGTCCTGTCTAGTCAAACTAAAAATTCAATTAATAGCAACTGTTGGAAACAGCCTCAAAATCCAAACAATTTGTAACACCCCGAAAATTTCTAAGTTATGACTCGAACCATTCTTCATTTACGGTTAGGGTCATATCGGGTGATTCTTAAATTTCCCATATGTGTAAAAGTAATTTTTTTAGTGTGGGAATGATTTTGGATATCAATTAAGGTCACTAGAAACTCTTAGCACAAAGTAGAGTTGAAAGTTTCCTTATTGATCAAGTTTTGATGTAAGATTCTACTTGGGTCAACTTCAAATGACCATATCTCATAGAATATAAAGAGTTACGTGGCCCATCACATATCAAGTTAAAGGTATTTGAATCTTTGTTCCAACGCCACCAATTTTGCCACAATCTGAGGTTTGAGTAAAAAGTTATGATTATTTTAGTAACCTGATACAGTGTTGTGACGAATTAGCCTATAGGGAAACATTAAAAAGGGTTGGTTTTTCTCTGTTTACCTCTAAGAAAACCCTAAATGAATTTCTTGACTAATTAAAGGCCCAAAACAATCAGATTTTTATCTCTTAATCCCTCATTCTCTTCTCTGTCAAACCCTAAGGGAAAATCAAAGTAGAAGACTCCATTCAAGATTCCTTCAATCTTTTTCAAGATTCTTCTTCAAGGTAAGTTTTTCTCCAAGAAATTCATTCTTTCTAACTCAAATTCCTCCATACAATTATGAATCACTAATGAAAATCATAATCCCTGGTCATAGATATTTCAAGAAACTAATTCAAGAATCTCAAGAAAGCTTTTCTTGATTGTTCTCCTTCAAGCTAGGGTTTCAAGGCTTCTAATCAAGTTCTTCTTCAAAATTCTTCAAGATTCTTCAATAACCTTGTACTTTCATGTATGTAAGGCTATCATAGTGATGGACTAGTGTGTCCTCACACCACACGTCTTCTTTCAAATCAGTGAAAGAGAAATCTAGGATTCTATCCCTAAATTTGAGTATTCTTGAGATAAGTTGATTTGAGTTCTTGAGTTCCTATTTATTTTTGAAATTCTATTCCTAATTATTGAATTTTAATATGTTATGCACTAAATTCTTGAGTTGATTCGTTCATGTCTATATTTCAGAATGAATCTTATGAATTGAGTATTTTTTTAGAGGAGAATTATCGTTGAGTTATGAGTTTCTAGTTCTTGAGTTATTGAGTCCTGAGTTCTGAGTAATGAGTTTCCTTATTGCTATTAAGATCCCTAAATTGAGTTGTTCATGTCCATAATGCCACATGAACCCTATGATTTGAGTTAAGTATTTTGTAAAGCTTTTTAAATCCAACACTTGAGTTCTTAAACTGAGTTTTGAGGATGTAAAGATGAGTTTTCAGAAAAGAGTTTCTAAAACATGATTAGTATGACAATCGAGTATGCCATCAAGGTATGAGAAGTATGGTATCTACATATACCATCAAAGTTTATGCAGTATGACTTCCCGAGTCATCAATGATCACATTAAAATATGATTTTGATATGTCTTTGAGAAAAAGTTTTCAAGTATGAATTGAGTAAGAGTATAAAGGGACTATGTATTCCCAAAGGTATGAATTTTTACATTGATAAAAGAAAAACTGAGATTTCTAAATGAGTTATGAGTTCAAAAGTTATTTTAAGAGTACAAACCTCTTTTAAGAAGGTAGTTTGAGAAATTATCTCAAACCAGAGGAATATTTATGTTTTTTTTTAAAACATATGAGTGTATATTATTGGGAGTAGTATTTAGCACCGATATGGCAGAGTTTAAACAACTCACAACCCCCATAAACCATATATGCCAACATGGGTAAAGGGTCATACTTTTTAGATGATTTTGTATTGCTTTTAAGCATAGTTTAGTGGATCCATTTAGTTGAGGAAGTTCTATACCCCGACAAGGTATACGAAAGTTCTGGCCGCGTGGGCAAGACGTTGTATCAACATGTAGCTCATAGTGATGGTTGTCGGTTAGAGAATCTCCCAATAGAGTTAAAGTGTATTTTTATATATCACTTATTATGTTTAATTCAGATATGAGAAGGTATTTTGTAAAGTTTTAAATGATTTAATTCCTTTATTTCTTTATATTCAGCTTGAGTACATTGTTCTCTATTCCAGTCCTTTCTTTAGTTATTTGTTATTCAACTATAATACATACTCGTACATTCAATATACTATGTCATTCGACCTGCATATTTTAATGATGCAGATACAGGCTCTTAGGATCCTCAACAAGAGTCTGTTGAGATCACTTTATCCTCTCGTCTGCTTATGAGTGGCACCTCCTTGCTTTTAGAGTACTCCAATTTTATGAGTTGTTAGTAGTAGTTCTTTTGAGGAGTCGAGGGTCTTGTCCCGACACTCATCTTTATACAGTAGAGGCTTCATAGATAGATAGTTTTGGAGAGTCTTTGAGTTTCAGATGTTTTATTTACAGCTAATGTTTCATATTAAGTATATTCAATTTAGTTTTGATATTCAGAAAACTATTTTGAAACCTATATTTCAATTTGATGCTATGTATGCTTGAGTTAGTCTTCCACTTGTAGTCAGCCAGAATGAGAGTCTGATTGGGGACCAGTAATGGTTCTCGAGTGTTGGCCACATCCAGGGTTGTCACGCCCCAAACTCAAGGGGCGCAACTGGTAACTATTTCCAAAACTTGGGCCTGAGCCGACCCTGCTTAGCCATTTTCTAATGGCACGAAGAAGCGACGAATAGTTAAGAAAACAAACAAGTATATCTCGTCTTAAAAAATACGCCCCTGGCCGGCAAGGCCTCTATCAACAACCTTATAAAGAATATAACTACTCCCACATTTCATATATAAAAAAAACCAGCTAGCACATAAATCTTGTTTGGGACATCAAGGCCACCATGATATCTAGGAAAATGTAAACGCTATATGGGTTGTGAAGCCGCCATTATCTCTATACAAAAACAAATATATATTATGTATCAAGACAATAAACCAAACCATCACCAATTTCGGCCAACAAACAAACAAGGCCAACATGGATAATAACGTGGCTATACAATCCAACACACTAGTCTGCAAGCCTCTAAGAGTAGTAAAATTTTGTCAAGATAAGTACCCGACCAACCCAAAAAGTATAAACAACAAAATCCAACAAATCAGGCAGTTCTGAAGGAAAGGGGCTAGCGAACCTACTGGAACTCAACCGCGCTGCTGGGGAGGTGTATCGAGTCGTTTGTCGGGACCTCCAAGCATGAATGCAGTGCCCCCCAAGGAATGGGGTGTCAGTACGAAATAATGTATCGAGTATGAAAGACAATAAACTAAATGAGAAAGTATTATAATATACCAAAAGAAATCTGGTAAGGGAATCAAAAGTAAGATAAGCATGATAACCCACTACTGAATCTAAACATACAAAAATAATCAAACATCAACCTAACCAAGTGCCTATAAGCTCGGCAAGTACAAACAACATACCACCTACCTAGGCCCCTATAAGCCCTAAAGGTGCCAAATCAATCTACATACCCCTATCGGTAGCCCTTTGTCTTTGTAAGAAGTCACATAGCCCTTTAGGCAATAATATAGCCTCGTAGGCAGCGCATAGCCATCTTATGAAACAACATAGCTCTGTAGGCTACACAATGCCCTGTAGGCAACACATAGCCCTCTTTGGCATCGAAAAAACCCTGTAGGCAATACATAACACTCTTTGGCATCAATATAGCCCTGTAGGAAACACATAGCCCTCTTAGGCAATAAGATAGTCCTCTTAGCCAACATCATAGCCCCCGTAGACATTTCATAGCTTAGCAACTAAGCACAATAGCCCCAAGGGCAATAACAAACAATTCAATAGGCTAAATAAGATCAATTTAGCTATAAACAATATTATGAATAGTCTCCAAGTCGTTCCTAATGTAGGGAAGTTCTTAACAGATTATGAGTCCCTAAAACGGGGGTTTATAACCACTCAAACAGTCAACCACTCACAATTATATCTACGAGATCACCAACATTAACAACCCTATTATATCACTCTCAAGCTAAGAAAACATGATGAACGAAGGGAATAGCCTTAACATACCTTTTTCTTTATAGTTTATGTTGAATAATACCTCTGTCCGCACCACTACCACACTAAAAAAAGGGTAAACTTAATCAATAATTAAGGACAAGAATTACTATGCCAATTCAACAATCAATGCGGCTTCCTATCGTAAATTAATATTCGAGACCTAAGGTATCCATAAATTGATAAAATATGGTTCCTACCTTTATTTACATGCCCAAAACACTTGAATAAACTCAAATCGTTGAAAAACCCATCTTAGTACAACCTCCATGGAGCTACACCGCACAATTCACCATGAAAACTATATCAAAACAATGAGCTCGACACGTAGGGAAATTTTTTATAAAGAGCCAAGAAGAGATCATGAACACTCAAGGATGATTTGAGGAGCTATTCTATGATTTTTGTGGGTTTGTTAGGAGCTGGAATGAAAAAAATGAAGAAAATGCTATTTTATAAGATTCCACCGACCTAGGGACCCACTAGCCGCCTATGTTGTGCAGTCGGTACAAAAAGACGAATATCTCTCTATTTTGATGTCGTATGAATGAATGGTTTGATGCGTTGGAAACTAGACTCATTGATGTTTGCGTAATCAATGACACAACATCCAGTGCAAGTGTCTACGATCGTGTAATAGTTTAATAACCCAACCAAGAGTTGGGGTCGAGTCCCAAGGGAGTGGTTTCGAGAATTAATAAAAAAATAAAATTAAGTTCTAACTAATCATAGCTAAAGATATTAAAGATTAAAAATATTGTAAATTAAAGAGGGGACACAGGAGTGTCAAATATCGATTTGGGTTTTTTGTCACAAATATAGCAAAAGTAGTAAAAATAACAAAGAAATCTATGAATGAGAGGGGATTCTTGGGATGTGACCACATTATTTATTGATTTAAATCGTTGGGTACATGCTTTCGATAGGAAATTTGCAAGATAATAGTGACTAGGCTAAGCTTTAGATGGAAATAAGTTCCCTCTCGGGAAACTTACCCCGTTTCAAATAGGTTCTTCTCAGACACCCATTTGCCGCATGAAGGCCAGCCTACGCCTTACCCCACTCACTCTCTCGAGCTGAGTGTAAGGATATGGGACTAGGGCTGACCCTCTCGGGCTGAACCTTATGTCGACCCACTCATTAGGCCATCAGTCTAGCGGTCTTGATTTCGTGACCTCTCTCTCGAGCAAGCTGAAAACACATGGGTGGTCTTGTATTTGCAACTACAAACCCATTAAATTAAACCACAACCATTGGGTGAAA
This sequence comes from Solanum stenotomum, assembly GCF_019186545.1. Classification (NCBI taxonomy): domain Eukaryota; kingdom Viridiplantae; phylum Streptophyta; class Magnoliopsida; order Solanales; family Solanaceae; genus Solanum; species Solanum stenotomum. The sequence goes on along the minus strand of NC_064285.1, from coordinate 47,674,023 downwards.
TCACCATTAAAATACATCTAACCTATCAGCAAGCAAAACCCAACAACAATCTCAACATATATTTGCTAAATCACACCCCAAGAATGGGGTTTTTTAGCCACACATCAAGAGATAGAAATTTATACCTAAATGAGCTCGCATTCAAATGGGTATGAAGATTTAAGTCTTGTTACAGGCCAAGAATGAAGAATCCAACAGACCCAACTCCAAATCCTTGGAGATGAAACCATCTTTTTCTTCAAGTTTCCAAAACCCTCTCCAAACTCAGAGAAAAAATGAAAGTACTAAAATTTCTATTAAGAATTTGATACTGTCTAATCTATATTTAATCTACAACTCTCAACGAGTATTTATAGTTTTCAAAAATCTGTGCTGTGACGGATCATTCGGTGACATTAGTCGGAATCACTGATTAATTCAGCAATTCACCCTTTGGTGAAGTTCATCGCCGTCCTGCACCATCCTTCGGCATCGTCGTGCTTTGGGTCATTGGGTGATATAGTACTGCTTTACGGAAATTCTCGGCGACATGCCGACTGCTCCCTTGTTCCGCTGACTTGATCCTTTATTTCAGGCTCAGCACACTTGAACAAAAGCAAAGTGAGACCCTTCGGCGATTCGCAAAGTGGACTTGGCGATCCTCAGGCGTTCATTTCCTCGTTCTTTTCAGCCTTTTCATTCCTTTTTGGGAAGTAGTGTCCATGCTTTCCTTCAATCTTCAAATACTTGAAACTTAGGGGGTTTTCATAAGATATTGAGATAAAATAAGCATTTGAGAACATAATTTCTATTAAAATATAGCCCTAAATGAGTCCAATTTGTGGTCTCATCAACACCTTCAACGTAAACTTTTGCTTGTCCTCAAGCAAACTCGAGTTCAGCTGATCACAAAGGGTGTCTCAAACAGTGCTACACAAGACTCAATCATGAATGTACACAACAAGACTCAAATTACTCATGCAAAGATCAATTGTGTACTCAAAGATTCAAGTTATGACATACCATTACCAAAGATTCTCATGCTCGCAATACTTGCTACTTGTGCAAGTTCAAGCTCAACAAAAAGTATCTAAATGCTCTCACATAAAGAATGATTCCATATTCACACATAGAGGTTAATCAATTCAAGATCAGGAATCAGATGCAACGCTCACTCTCACAAGGAAGAACACAATGCATGCTTTCACCCATAGGTTTTCCCGTATTTTCCAGTCGACTTTCGGTTCGTCTTACTCAAGATCAAAAAGGTCTTTTCAAGGCTTATAATGGGGCTGAGTGCAAAGGTATGGTCATTTAGGCTCAGTGACTTCTTCATCCTCATGAGATGTGGTGTTCCCAAAACATCCTTTTCCTTTCCCTTATCACTTTTTCTTCTAGTGATTCTAAGTCATCCTTTTATTAACTCTCCATGTATTGGTTGGAAACCCAATTCCTTTTGCACTTTTTATTCCACAATTTAATTTTTGACCTAAGTTGGTTGTTCACTAAATCACAAATCAAGAGGATTATAGGTAGTGGGTCAAGTAAGGTCTAGGGTTCATCAAGGTTCTTCCAAAGAAAGGTAAGGCTCAAGGGGCGTTCAAAAGAGTTTCACACGCTCACGAGTAGGCCACAAAAGAGGTATATGTCAAATTTGGCTCACACTCTTTAAAGTTGCCTAAGATCATTTCAAGAGCACACCTTTCTAAATTAATTAGACTAACGGGGAAAATTCTAGGTTTATTTATGCAAGGTTCAAAGTAAGCTAATCACACAAGGCATCAATACTTAAGTCAAACAAGACTACACACTTTCGCTAGTGTGCAACGGTCATTACACGAGAATTAATTCGATAAATGGCTAATCACAACGAGATGCAAAGAGTTCACATATTGTCTATGCAACTTCATTTGGTCTCGTTATAGCCGCGCATTCATGTACGTTCAATTGATAGCACTATTCAAGTCATTAATATTGTTCGGAACTGAGAGTTAAATTTTGCAAAAGAACAACCACTTTCAACACACGAGAGGTGGGAAAATTTTTTAGAAAATTTTAAAACTTTTCGGAAGGGTCAAAATCATTTTTGTAATTTAAAACAAAAGGGAGCCATGAGCTCAAACATCCACAAAAAGCAGTGTAACAACAATTTTAAATAGAACAACCCAAATATATACAAAACACGAACACAAATAGCACACAAAAGGTGAGCCTCACCCCACCACAAATAAAAACACATTTGTCCTCAAATGCAATTAACACAGAATCCGAAAGGCAAAATAAAGAAAGACAGAGAGGGAGGTAAAGAGGGGATCCTGTCCAAGTAGTCGCTCCATCTGTCTAGGCATCAGTGCCTGGAGTGACTTCTAGAAGGACCAGCTCAACTGGATCTAGCAGCAAGAGCCTTTGCCAAGGAAGCTTGTACAATAACGTCTATCATGATTTCTTCAGTCTCAACTATGTCGTCTGTTGCAGCCCTCTCCAACATCTCTTCGTCAGTCTCTTCCTCTGAGTCAAGATCGACTACATGTTTTGCTCCATCCCCGTGTCCAGTGGTGGTCTGAGGCATCACATGCATGTATAGAATCCTCACTGTTCCAAAGATCATGGACACATCTGTGGACTTCAGGTGGTTTACATCTTTTCGCAGCTCAGCAATGACATCTTTTAAAGTTGTCACCTCATCTGTGGCTCCTTGGTTTTGCTCACACACTACTATCCTTGCCGCTAGGGCGTTAATGATAGTGCTTAGAGGTGTCACAACATCAGCTAGGGCAATCTGGATCATGCTTGGAACAGAGACCTCTAGACTGGCAGCCCGACGATCAGCAGAAAGGGCAAGTTTCCTATCCGGAGTAGGGAAGCCTGGCTGAGTAGAGGCCAGGAAATAGCAACAACAACATTAGGTATGGAAGACCTTGCAGCAGTGGAAGAATCTGGAGGTGCCTCTGCAAGTGATGATTTTGTGTTTCCTGACTCCACCGATGATGCCTTTTTCTTTTCTGCTTGATTCTTAAGGCACTCAGCTTCGATCTGACGGATATCAGTAGAGGTTGTAGGCATCATTTCCACATATTTATTGGCATCCCAAGGTACCCGAGCTTGTTTGCACAATGTTGTGATCAATACTTGGAATGAAAGTGAGGTCTGGCTCTGCCTTGCACGCATGAGTATATCTGAAGAGATGATTTCTTCCAAATTTATCCGCGTTCTCTCTATGATGCAACCCACGAAAGCTACCTTGGCAAGGCGAATAATCGTCTCATTTTGGGATGGTATGATTATGCTGCTAATAAAACTAAACCAAAACCTTGCTGCTATGTTTAGTTCTTTCTTTTCAATCGGAGCTCCTTCAGCCAACCATTTCGGAGTCTCGTCTAAAATTAGTGGGGCTAACCACTTTTATATCTCATCCAGTTTCTTTGTTCTGATCAAGTGCTGACAATGATCTCCAATAATCGTGGACATGCCCAAGATCACGTTGATCGCCTCACTATCACACTTTACCCTCTTGCCTCTAACATACACATAGTCTACTTCTTTGAAGGTTTTTGCTAGTTGCTTTTTCTGAGGGATTAGTGCACTGTATGCACTATAGAATTCTCTTACCCAGGTTGGAATATAAGGGCTGTGAGGATTGGTGAAAATTTGGAATTTATGGTATCTCAGGCATTCCATTATCTCTGGGTGTCTGTCTATAACCCCTTCTGTGAACAACCGCTTTTCCTCCAGAATTGTTCTCAGTCCCTCAGTTTTTACTTGATTCATTGACTTATGCGGAAGACCCTGTACAGGAGGTGCTAATACCATTGCATGCTCTTGAACTAGAGATGTAGGAGTGGTAGGCTAGGTATTCCTAATCCTGGATGGTTCATTTAGCTTCTTAGTTCGCCGCTCAGCCCTCTGATCCATTAACAAATCATCCTCATCAGAACCCACATCCTCACTTTCAGATTGGCTCGGATCATTTCTGTAAAAGCCATCACTGTCAGTGCTTGCATTTGATAGTTCACAGATCTTATCTTTGCCTTTACCTCTCCCACCAACTGTGGAAAGTTTAGAAACCTTGCTTCTGGATGCAGTTGCATCCTTGTTGATTTTAATCTCTTTTGTTTTATCTTTGGGTGACCTGCTTCCCCTTGTAGCTTTAGCTCTAGCCATTTCTGCAAAGAATTTAGGAAGAAGTTAAATCGACTAAATCAAATTCATAGGGAAATGATTGCAGATTATCTCACCGAATAGATCGAAGTATCGCCTAATTGCTTTGGTGAGCAGTGTTTTTTTCGCCAAAAGTTACAGTGCAATAAGGGAAAGGGTGCTGACCAGGAGTGATTGAGAATACTTTCGGCGATTCGCCGAATGCTTTTGGCAATCTGAGATTTCTCGCCGAAAGCTACAGAATCCATATCTCAAGTATCATGGAATTAAGGGTGAGATGGGTCAATAGGCGAACCGATGAGTGATTTGGCGAGCTCGACCTAGCTCGTCAATCGGCCCATCGTGCCTATTTCACATCTATTTTATCGATTTCAAACAGCAACCCCCAAAAAGAAAATCAAAACATGCACTAGATCAATCAGGCTTACAATTTTTCTCTTTGCTCAACTAAAACAGTTTGGAGGAGCACCTCATAAAATTTCATTCATGCTAAATCATCATAACGGGATTCCAACATATAAAGCAGAAGGGTTGGATTAGCAAATCAAAAGAGGTACTTGAATAGTCTAAAGTTGTCATAAAGACACCGTACACAACATGGAATGAAATTTGTTTGCAATGAGAGTATAATTTTCACAATTAAATGCAGGGTTTTGAGGACTAACCTTTTAGGCAAATCAAGTTAAGACTGTGATGCTAGGCAGCAGATTAGTACAGATCCAAATGTTACTAAATCAGCTAGAATACTCAAGAGATACGAAAATCTTTGAAAATACTAAATAGGTGCGATTTTGCGAAAATTAAGAGTGAGAGAATGTGACAAAGGTTGAAAGTTAAACCCCGTGGCCTTATACAAATTTAGATCTCACCCATTTGGCGACATTAGTTGATTCCGATCCACTACTCGGCGATTCGCCGAGTGTCTAGCTACCTCACCGAGTTTTACAGGACCTTCAGTTAAGGTGAGGATCCAAACAACGGTCTTTGTCGGGGTCGCCAATTTAGTTGGCGATTTGCCATTTGAACCTGTGCAACTCATCCTGTACTTTTCACACACTTTTCATGTCCAATCCTACAAAATCAAAACACCTTTATTTCGATAATAACATACTATAAGCATTTAAGGGTTTTGGGTTGCCTCCCAAACAACGCCTTAGTTAACGTTGTGGCACGATGTAAATCAATACTCAAACTCCATTTTTGGGGTTAGCCTTGGTATCACCAGGCAATCCCCCGTTTTGATTCGGGTGTAGATCGGGTGTCACGACCCAAGCCTAAGGCCTAGACGTGACCGGCGAATGGGGAACCCGAAGGAACCCCAAACAAGCCTCATAGCGTATCTTACACATCATTGGTCGCGGAAGCAATTAAAATGACCATAAGCGATAAGCATAATCAAGGGGGAAATCGGGACTAAGGGAGCAAAAAAAAAAAAAGAAGAAATGATACATAAATACCATAGATGAATCAAGCTCAAACATAATACACAACTTGTCCAACACCACCTCTAAACATAGGTACTTTAGCGGGGGCCAAGACAAACAACTGGGCTCACCCTCATAGTCAAAACATAACTAAAAGGAAAAGTCTTATACATAGCAAAAGATCATAAGCAACGTCCCCGGAATGGAGGACTCACCAATAACCTTGATAGAAAATCGTATTAGCCACGCGGAGGACGAGGGTCAAGCGGTGCTCCGGTCCCTACATGGTGACATCATGTAGGCATAGAGTATGCGTTAGTACGTTTGAATGTACTAAGTATATGGGATGCAATGCAATGCAACAAGGGATGGACATCATAGGCAAAATGCATAATCGTACCCGATAGATAGCATATTAATGAGATGATATGTATAATGATGCTTATATAAAAATCATATTTAGTAGGGCATAGTATATGTGTAGTGAGTGACCATCAATATAGTATTTCCAAGGCCTACCACCCCCTTGGAGAGGCGAAAGAGGTACAAACCCCTCAATGTGGTTACCCGGGCCTACCACCCCCCGAGCTAGGGACCAAGGTACAAACCCCTCGATATGGTTATACGGGCCTACTACCCCCCGTACTAGGCAACCAAGGTACAAACCCCTCGATACGGTTATACGGGCCTACTACCCCCCGTACTAGGCAACCAAGGTACCAACCCCTTGATACGGTTACCCGGGCCTACAACCCCCCGAGCTAGGCTTGGTCGACTCACACACTATATAGAGAAAATCATATACATGTATCCATTTCATCATCATTTCAATACTTATATAATCATCCGACTCATAGGACGTACATTGGACCTTCCATTTCATAAGAATTCTATAAATGGCATTTTATCAAACATATGGTGGGCTACTTGTTCATGTAAATAAAATCATGTGTTTCAAGAGTACTAAGTCCAACCAATTTCAAAATCCATATAAAACAGCCCACCAACAACATACATATATATATACATATATAACAACCTTCATAATTTGATCATGGAGGCATGAAAACCATAAACATCATATAATCATTCCATTTCATGATAATATACAAAAATAGACCATAATAGGATGTGTAGTAATAATTCCATAATTCAAGAGTTCATAAATGATCATAAGGACCCATAAACTTGAAGTAAAATAGAGGATAAATGGTTGGACTTGTGGAAAGGAAGGTTTCCACAATCAACCCACATACCTCAACTTTGGAGAATTCTTGATGAAGATTGGAATGGAGAATTGCTTGAGATTGAATCTTGAATCCGGAATTAAAGCTTGGGATCCTTGAATTTGGTTGATGATCTTGGTGGAATTTTTGGAGAGGGTTTAGAGAGAGTTTTTGGATGTTTTGAAGTTAAATGACTAAGTATGGATATGTCCCCTTTTTATAAAAACGTCCCAACACTTAGAAAAAAATTGAGGCGGGTGAACAGTGTTTTCGGCTACTGGAATTTGCATTTTCTGCCGGACAGGTTTTACGAAAATGGTCATAACTCCTTCATCCTAACTCGGAATGAGGTGAAACAAATTGCGTTGGAAAGCTAACTCACAGAGCTTTAATTTTGATAGTTTGAGCTCCTTCCAGTTCCTTGTGTGCTGAGAGATATGCCCCTTTAAAGTTGACCCTCAAAATCGCATTTTTTTGCGATTTTCGAATTTTGATACGGTTGTTCTAAAATTCGGGTTAGACTCATTTCCCACTCAATTTGACCCCCTGAATAAGAATATGAAGTCGAATTTCCGAAATGATGCACGGATTTTGAGATATATGGAAATTACAATTTTAGGTGTTTCCGAAGCACATTTTCGGGCATTTTTGGGGTCGTTTCAATATCTCCCCCTTGGGAACATTCGTCCCCGAATGTTAAAGAAACATACATGAGAGACACAAACATGGCAATTTCAGCCCACATAAGGATGCAACAATGCACTTACACCTTATTTCAAAAACCTCAACATAATTGTAAAACCACAATGAACCAATTGTCAACTTAAACATGAATGTATGCAATGACATTATCATGTTTAGTGATGTTCAAGGAGAAACTACCTTCTCCTAGTCATAACACACCAACATCAACATTTCTCATGTTCATAGGAGGAACTACCTTCTCCTAGTCATTACATAGTCCATACATCATTAAGCACATATGCAAGTTTCCATGTTCAATAGCACTCTTTCAAGGAGGAACTTCTCAACTCCTTACTAAGACATGCTCATACCTTATTTTCATGAAGTACAATAGATCACTTATAACCAATGCACTACAACATGAGGGAAACAACTCATACAACTCATCTTTCTTCAAAAACACAAGTTTTTATGGAAATGCGCAAACCTCATTAATTCACATAAACATGGGAGGAACTACCTCCTCTACTCTTTAGGAAAGTTTCCACCACATAAGAAGCTAACATTCCATTTCATAAGAACACATTCAAGCATGTTCATTTAATTCACATCATCAAGTCAAGTATGCCATATTACACACAATGCACAACTTAGGAGAAAAAAAATCTCCATTTAAAACACACATCATACAACATGAGAGAATAGGACTACTTCTACGAACTCAATATGCATGCAACTTAGACATATTCCGTTTCATTGGAGGAATTTCCTCCTCCAACTCAAATCATGCTTATCATATGATCTTCGGCCAATTATGCAATTACTTCTTAAAAGCACATTTAAACCATTCACCTCATGAATCACATAGGTTACTTACTCTAATTGCCTATCAACATGAGGGGCATGAAACATGAAAACTCATTTTTATCTCAAAACATGAATTTTCAAAAACATACCTTTCATAAGGAAATCATCAGAATATAAAAATCACACATGACTTCTAAAACATAACATAGGCCCATCTAGGAACTCTTGGTCTCAAGCTAGAATAGGAATGGAAGAAAGAGATGAGGATGTCGGGATTTCAACAAATCATGCTTTTTAAGCACACCATCCCCTCCTTAGGAGGAAGCCCTCACTACAACCCTCAAGAAAACTTTTTCCAAGCACTCCTAAAGACATAACCAAACTCACATTTTGCCATTTTTGCAAAAGTCTATGGTCCTCAACATCTAGCCATACCACCCTTATATGACACAATCAAACACCAAATCCATAATAGGAAGAAATTGTACCCAAATGTCATCCTACTCAACAAGGTGATAACTAGTACACACTCAAGGGCCCCATATTCTTCTAACCATCCGAGCCCTATCATCAATAAAAACACACCAAGTATGCAACCCATCCATACTAAGAGTCACATCAAGGCTTAACATGCCAAGTTTCACTAAGTCAACAAGAGTATTCCTAGGGGAACAAGGTAAGAGATATTCTTCACAAACCCCCTTTTTTTTTCTAACTTTAAACCATTAACCGGGGTAAAATCCGAAAAAGGTTCTATTAACTCATCCGGAGAACTCTAAGCCTCATAGCCTCATAAGGCATCATACAAGATAAGGTAGTACCGGAAATCAACATAACACTTACTCTCATATGAAATTACCACATACCGGTACCTTCATCCCAAAAATTCTTCCAAGTCAACCCTAGTAGCATCCTTTTCTAAGGCCGTCACTAGGATATCACTCAAGATCTCATATGAATCTACCAATCCGGGTCTAGATTGCTCCAATTCACTAAACCACATAAGGTGAGAATTCAAGCAAACCTATCTCATAAACGTCAAGGACACTCAATAACCTTACCATCTAAGCATATTATCCCGCATTGGGGTAAGCCTAAACTATCTCATTACACAACATGATTCTCAAACCAATGAGGATCTCACTCCTACCCTCTTTTAAAGGAGCTTAATCACTCAACATCTCTAGGTACCACTTAAGAATCACTATTCGTCAAAATCCAACACATCATAAAACTCATAAGGACTAAGTTGAGTTATACTAATCACTCACATATGGCCATAACTAAACCCATGAATATTAAGGACGACAAAAAAAAAAAATTCGCGATATTCTCTTTATCAAGTCACGAAAGACAAGTATTACTAAGATTACTCCTACAAGGTTCATCACCTTAGATAACTCCTTTATAAACTCTAGAGGATCTTCCTCTATCTTTGGCCCATGGAATTTCCGCAATTCAATAAAACATAAAACACATACCGGAACCCTTAAGATCCACTACCACTCACTCTTTGAGACTTACGGGTAGACATCCTTTCTTGGTTAAACCTTAGAGGAACTTAGAGGAATTTTGACCAAGAAACCTTTCTTTTTTTCACTAAAGTTGGATTAAGACAACTCTAGACCATGTCAACCCTTATCACCACTTTTGGTGGGGTCTACCAACCAACTATGCCTAGGTATTATCTAAGCACCCTACTTAAGTGACCATACTTAGGATCAATCTTAAAATACAACAACTAACCCTTTGAAGTTGGTCAACACTTATACTTCTTATTCTTCACCTTAACTAGATGGTACATGCAACCCTCAAAGTCAACTTCAAAACACAACATAATCCCGACCTAGGGCATATAATTTCTTTTCCCATCTCCACTCTCGGATAGGCTCCTTTGGGAATCAACAATTTGACCATACGGGTTCTACCATCAACTAAACATAACTTCACAATTACCTTGCTAGGTAGGCACACTATCTCCCCCTTTGGAGTAAGCCTACACAAGTTCTTCTAACCAACACAAAGACAATTATGAAGCATTAATCACACAAAATACAACTTCATAATCTATTCCATCAAAGCTCACAAGTCACATAGCCATAATTGGCATTACAACCACTCGCTCCTTCTAGCAAGAACCCTTCAAGTGGTCCAACTTTAAACACCATAAGACAAGGAATAAGAGAGAGAGCTTATAGATCTATGGCACGACTTAGAGAATGAAGAAGTGAAACATTTCCTAAAACGTCTCATAGCCTCCTACTCATAGTTGTGGTGCACAACACAACCATGAATCGGACTCTAATCAACGCGGTGTGTTGGACTCCGAGGATCTATCAACCTAGTGCTCTGATACCAAGTTTGTCACGACCCAAGCCTAGGGCCTAGACGTGACCGGCGAATGGGGAACCCGAAGGAACCCCAAACAAGCCTCATAGCGTATCTTACACATCATTGGTCGCGGAAGCAATTAAAATGACCATAAGCGATAAGCATAATCAAGGGGGAAATCGGGACTAAGGGAGCAAAAAAAAAAAAAGAAGAAATGATACATAAATACCATAGATGAATCAAGCTCAAACATAATACACAACTTGTCCAACACCACCTCTAAACATAGGTACTTTAGCGGGGGCCAAGACAAACAACTGGGCTCACCCTCATAGTCAAAACATAACTAAAAGGAAAAGTCTTATACATAGCAAAAGATCATAAGCAACGTCCCCGGAATGGAGGACTCACCAATAACCTTGATAGAAAATCGTATTAGCCACGCGGAGGACGAGGGTCAAGCGGTGCTCCGGTCCCTACATGGTGACATCATGTAGGCATAGAGTATGCGTTAGTACGTTTGAATGTACTAAGTATATGGGATGCAATGCAATGCAACAAGGGATGGACATCATAGGCAAAATGCATAATCGTACCCGATAGATAGCATATTAATGAGATGATATGTATAATGATGCTTATATAAAAATCATATTTAGTAGGGCATAGTATATGTGTAGTGAGTGACCATCAATATAGTATTTCCAAGGCCTACCACCCCCTTGGAGAGGCGAAAGAGGTACAAACCCCTCAATGTGGTTACCCGGGCCTACCACCCCCCGAGCTAGGGACCAAGGTACAAACCCCTCGATATGGTTATACGGGCCTACTACCCCCCGTACTAGGCAACCAAGGTACAAACCCCTCGATACGGTTATACGGGCCTACTACCCCCCGTACTAGGCAACCAAGGTACCAACCCCTTGATACGGTTACCCGGGCCTACAACCCCCCGAGCTAGGCTTGGTCGACTCACACACTATATAGAGAAAATCATATACATGTATCCATTTCATCATCATTTCAATACTTATATAATCATCCGACTCATAGGACGTACATTGGACCTTCCATTTCATAAGAATTCTATAAATGGCATTTTATCAAACATATGGTGGGCTACTTGTTCATGTAAATAAAATCATGTGTTTCAAGAGTACTAAGTCCAACCAATTTCAAAATCCATATAAAACAGCCCACCAACAACATACATATATATATACATATATAACAACCTTCATAATTTGATCATGGAGGCATGAAAACCATAAACATCATATAATCATTCCATTTCATGATAATATACAAAAATAGACCATAATAGGATGTGTAGTAATAATTCCATAATTCAAGAGTTCATAAATGATCATAAGGACCCATAAACTTGAAGTAAAATAGAGGATAAATGGTTGGACTTGTGGAAAGGAAGGTTTCCACAATCAACCCACATACCTCAACTTTGGAGAATTCTTGATGAAGATTGGAATGGAGAATTGCTTGAGATTGAATCTTGAATCCGGAATTAAAGCTTGGGATCCTTGAATTTGGTTGATGATCTTGGTGGAATTTTTGGAGAGGGTTTAGAGAGAGTTTTTGGATGTTTTGAAGTTAAATGACTAAGTATGGATATGTCCCCTTTTTATAAAAAAACGTCCCAACACTTAAAAAAAAAATTGAGGCGGGTGAACAGTGTTTTCGGCTACTGGAATTTGCATTTTCTGCCGGACAGGTTTTACGAAAATGGTCATAACTCCTTCATCCTAACTCGGAATGAGGTGAAACAAATTGCGTTGGAAAGCTAACTCACAGAGCTTTAATTTTGATAGTTTGAGCTCCTTCCAGTTCCTTGTGTGCTGAGAGATATGCCCCTTTAAAGTTGACCCTCAAAATCGCATTTTTTGCGATTTTCGAATTTTGATACGGTTGTTCTAAAATTCGGGTTAGACTCATTTCCCACTCAATTTGACCCCCTGAATAAGAATATGAAGTCGAATTTCCGAAATGATGCACGGATTTTGAGATATATGGAAATTACAATTTTAGGTGTTTTCGAAGCACATTTTCGGGCATTTTTGGGGTCGTTTCATCGGGCGACGCACAGCCCATGAGGTTCTCTAGTAGCTGGACAACTCTAGAATGAGACCAAATAATCCGCTTCATTCCTTCAAAGTCTTCTTTCATTTCTTTCAGCTCTCTATCTTGCTCAGTAACCTTGTGGAGAATGATTGAGAGCATTCCCTCAAGACTTTTAACCTCATTTCCTTGAGACTTTTTCACTCACGAGGAGGGAGGTATTTATCCTTCCTCTTACACTGGACCTCGATCTTCACCATCTTTTTGTCCAACTCATCCATCAGAGTCATTATGGCGGCCAACATGAAGTCATTTTCTACTTCTTGATTCATCTCAGCCATTTGATTAAGCAGTTGAACTGCTATCATATATGGTTGTTTCGCGATGCCTCCCGAAATGAGTTGTTTGACCAACCTCTTGTTTCCAGGACCAAAACTTCTGTAGAAACAGTCAAGGAGAACTATGTCGGGAATGTCATGATTTGGGCAGTGATTGATCAGTTCATTAAGCCTTGCCTATGATTTGTGGATCCTCTCACCCTCCTCTTGTTTGAAGATAAGGATACGATCCCGGAACATCATTACCTCTAATGGGGGAAACTCCATTGGCTCCCGAATATAGCTTGCCATTCTCATTCCCTTTGTTTGGATACAAAAAAACCAACAAAACAAAACTAAAAATAAGGTTAGTAAACTACGACTAAGAAAGAGCAAAAATTCTACTAATCTAAGAATTTTCAAATAACACCACTGGGGTAGCGACGCCATTTTGATGTTTGCGTAATTAATGACACAACTTCCAATGCAAGTGTCTATGATCATGCAATACTATAATAACCCAACCAAGGATTGGGGTCGAGTCCCAAGGGAGTGGTTTCGAGAATTAATAGAAAAATAAAAGTAAGTTCTAACTAGTCGTAGCCAAAGATATTAACGATTAAAAATATTGTAAATTAAAGGGTGGACACAAGAGTGTCAAATATCGATTTGGGGGTTTTGTCACAAATATAGCAAAAATAGTAAAAATAACAAAGAAATCTATGAATGAGAGGGGATTCTTGGTATGTGACTGCAATATATATTGATTTAAATTGTTGGGTACATGCTTTATATAGGAAATTTGCAAGATTATAGTGACTAGGCTAAGCTTTAGATTGAAATAAGTTCCCACTTGGGAAACTTACCCCGTTTCAAATAGGTTCCTCTTGGACACCCATTTGCCACATGAAGGCCAACCTACGCCTTACCCCACTCATTCTCTCGAGCCGAGTGTTAGGATATTGGACTAGGGCTCACCCTCACGGGTTGAACCTCATGTCGACCCACTCCTTAGCCCATTAGTCTAGCGGTCTTGGTTTCGCAACCTCTGTCTCTTGCAAGCCGAAAACACATAGGTGGTTTTGTATTTGCAACTACAAATCCATTGAATTAAATCACAACCACTAGGTGAAATAACCATTAAAATATATCTAACCTATCAGCAAGCACAACCCAACAACAATCTCAACAGATATTTGGTAAATCACACCCCAAGAATAGGGGATTTTAGCCACACATCAAGAGATAGAAATTTATACCTAAATGCGCTTGCATTCAAATGGGTATGAAGATTTAAGTCTTGTTATAGGCCAAGAATGAAAAATCCAAGAGACCCAAGTCCAAATCCTTGGAGATGAAACCCTCTTTTTCTTCAAGTTTCCAAAACCCTCTCCAAACTCAAAGCGAAAATAAAAGTACTAAAAATTATATTAAGAATCTGATACTGTCTAAACTATATTTAATCTATAACTCTCAATGAGTATTTATAGTTTTTAAAAATCTGTGATGCGATGGATTATTCAGTGACATTAGTCGAAATCACTGATCAATTTGGTGATTCACCCTTTGGTGTAGTTCATCGCCGTCTTGGACCATCCTTCGGCATCATCGTGCTCTGGGTCATTGGGCAATATAGTACTTCTTCGCGGAACTTCTCGGTGACACGCCGATTGCTCCCTTGTTTCGCCAACTTGATTCTTTCCTTCAAGCTCAGCACACTGGAACAAAAGGTGAAGTGAGACCCCTCGGTGATTCGCCAAGTGGACTCGGCGATCCTCAAGTCTTCATTTTCTCATTCTTTTCAGCCTCTTCGTTCCTTTTTGTGAAGTAGTGTCCATGTTCTCCTTCAATCTTCAAATACCTGAAGCTTAAGGATTTTCATCAGATATTGAGATAAAATAAGCATTTGAGGACACAATTTCTATTCAAAATATAGCCCTAAATGAGTCCAATTTGTGGACTCATCACTCGTAGACCTTCTATGTGATATATTGTGGTCCTTCTAACTCTTATTATATTGGGAGAAAACCTTCGAGACATTTGGACTAAATTTCAAAGAAATCCTTAAAAAGGAACTTGCGATGACTTTCGCCAACTTTTATTACTAAACTTTCTTAACTTCAAAAATTACGATGTGAACATTGTGAACTTAAAATATGACCCTTATCATTACTTATATATTTAATCACTTTTCATCTTGCTACAAAGAGATGAGTTAAGTTAGAGTTCCGAAGAGTCGGGGTGCTACATTTTCCCCCCCTTAGAAACATTCGTCCTCGAATGAAAAATCAAAGCCACGTGGTTAAGTCCTTAGTAGTTACCAAAATTTTGGCAAGTGTCCTCTATAGTCATGAATATATAGGAACCTAAAGTGTAGAAGATTCCAACCTAAGCACCTCACAGGACGATACAAATAGCTAAGAACAATAGATTTGCAATAATAGTAAGAGCAAAATACAACAACAACAACAGTAGTAATAAACAACAATAAAAGGACTAAATGGGTATCTTACCTTAGTGTGCTAATCAAAATTGATATTGTTACCACTGTGGGATCTAAAACAGCTGAGGATATTTAGATCTCATGCCATTCTCGGCTTCCCACGTTACCTCTTCCCTATTTTTGTTCCTCTACATTACTTTAACAAAATCCACATCTTTTGTCCTCAACCTTACAACTGGAATTTCCTCATAGGACAACTCCTTTGTGATCTGAACATCCTCAACCGGGACAACCCAAGAAGGGTCTCCTATGCACTTTCATAACATCAATATATGGAAGACTGGATGAACCGATTCTAGCCCTGATGGAAATTCTAACTCATAAACCACTCGTCCTACCATACGAAGGATCCGATATGGCCCAATGAATCTTGGACTAAGCTTGCCCTTCTTTCAAAATCTAGTAACACCCTTCATAGGTGAGACTTTTCAGAATACCCAGTCATCGACACAAAACTCTAAATCTCTTCGTCACACATCTGAGTATGACTTTTGGTGACTTTGAGCAGTCACTAAATGTTCTCGAATGAGCTTAACCCGCTACATTGTCTATTGTACCAGGTCGGGTCCAACCAACCCTGACTTACCTACCTGAAACCAGCCAATAGAGGATCTATATTTCCGACCATACAAAGCCTCATAAGGTGCCATTTTGATGCTAAAATGATAACTACTGTTACATCCAAACTCAATAAGAGGTAAGTGTTCATCCCAACTTCCATTGAAGTCCAGCATGCATGCCTGTTACATGTCCTCAAGTGTTAAAATGGTGCATTCAGCTTAGCCATCTGTCTGAGGGTGAAAGGATGTACTGAAATTAACTTGCGTCCCAGTCCTTTCTGGAAAGACTTCCACAATTTAGCGTTAAATTATGCTCCTCTATCCGAGATAATAGATACTGGGACGCCGTGGAACCTAACAATTTCTCGGATGTAAAACCCTACATAGTCTTCGGTTGTGAAAATAGTGTTGACCAGTAATAAGTGGGCTGATTTTATTAACCTATCAACAATTACCCAAATAGAGTCAAACTTACACCGCGATCGAGGTAACCCAGTAATAAAATCCATATTAATTACCTCTCACTTCCATAAAGGATTGGCTATCTCCTGGACCAACCCATGAGGCTTCTGGTGCTCACCCTTCACTTGTTGGCAGTTAGGACAGTGTGCCACAAACTCAACAACATATCTCTTCATCCTATGCCACCAATAGATTTCTTTAATATCATACTACATCTTCATCGATCGTGGGTGAATAGAATACCGGGAATGATGTGCCTCTGCCATAATATGTTGTGGAAGCCCTACCACATTTGGAACACAAAATCTACCTTTATATGTGAGGAATCCATCTTCTGCTATATCAAAGGCTAACGACTCCTTATCATGAACTTTGCCTCGTAGCTGCTCTAAGTAGGGATCCTCATGCCGTCGTGCCTTCACTTCTATGATTAAATATGATACAATTGTGTTCTGAACTCTGACCCCACTACCACTTGCCTCTTCTAATATGTCTCTCAGGATGGCTAATTGATGAAGTTCTCGATCTAATTCAAGCCTCTCAACACCTAAATATGATAAACTTCCCATTGACCTACGACTAAGGGCATCAGCTACCACATTTACCTTCCCCGGATGATATAAAATATCTACGTCATAGTCTTTCAGTAACTCAAGCCATCTATGTTGTCTCACATTCAATTCCTTCTGTCTAAAGATATACTGAAGGATCTTATGATCTATGAAAATGTCCACATGAATGCCATATAGATAGTGTCTCCAGATCTTCAGTGCATGCATAACTACAGCTAACTCTAAATCGTGAGCTGGGAATTTCCTCTCATGCTCCCTCAACTGCCTTGAACCATATGCGAGCACCTTATCATGCTGTATCAGAACACATCCTAACTCAATACTAGAAGCATCACAGTACACTCCATAGCCATCTGAACCCTCTAATAAGACTAGGACTGGTGCTATTGTTAACCAGTCCTTCAGCTCCCAAAAACTATGCTCACAAGCCTCAGTCCACTGAAACTTAACTGCTTTTTGAGTCACCTTTGTTAGTGGTTCTAAATTTGAAAAAAAATCCCTCTACAAACCTTCTGTAGTACCTAGCTAACCCTAAGAAACTACGAACCTTTTTTGAAGTTGTGGGTCTAGGCAAAGTCTTCACAGAACTCACACTTAGAGAACTTTGCATAAAGTTCCTACTCTCGAAGAACCTGAAGGACTGCTCGCAAATTATCTGCATGCTCAGCTTTTGAATGTGAATACACCAAAATATCATCAATAAATATAATCACAAACATGTCTAGATACGGCCTGAATATGTTGTTCATCAGGTCCATAAATACTGTCGGGGGATTGGTCAATCCATATGACATCACCAAAAACTCAAAATGCCCATATCTAGTTCTAAAAGTTGTCTTCAGAATATCTTTCTCCCGAACTCGTACCTAATGGTACCCTGATCTTAAACCAATCTTCAAGAAGTACTTAGCACCTTGTAGTTTATCAACCAAGTCATCGATCCTTGGAAGTGGATACATATTCTTTATAATAGTCTTGTTCAGGTGTCGATAATCGATACACATGCTCAGTGAGCCATACTTTTTTGTAATAAATAATACTTGTGCACCCCATGGTGAAGCACTAGGCCTGATAAAGCCTTTATCCAGGAAAATCTTTCAGTTGATCCTTCAATTCCTTTAGCTCAACAGGAGCCATTCTATAAGGAGGGATAGATATGGGTTAAGTACCTGGTAGTATATTGAAAGAAAAATCAATTTCCCGTTATGGATGGATACCATGAAGATCATCTGGAAAAACATCTGGAAACTCATTAACTACAGAATAGATGGGAGAATCGGTGGCTCTACATCCATATCCTGGACTCGAACAAGATGATAAATGCAACCCTTAGTAATTATCATTTTGGCCTTAAGATAGGAAATAAACCTGCCTTTTGGTGTTGTTGTATTTCATTTTCATTCTCGCACTGCCTGTCCTGAAAAATAAAATCTAACAATCTTTGTCCAACACTCAACATTAGCATAACACGACGCTAGCCAGTCTATACACATAATGACATCGAGATCGACCATCTCTAACTCTACCAGGTCTACAGAGGTTTGACAGTCAATAATTTCTACTGTGCAGCCTCGGTAGACTCTATTGGCAATAATAGACTAACCAACTGGTGTAGACATAATGAAGGGTTGATTTAATGACTCTTCTTCTATACACAACTTCCCCGCAATAATTGGAGTAACATAGGACATGGTAGAGCCTAGATCTATCAAAGCATAAACACAATGAGAACAAACAATCAATGTACTTGTCACAAGGTCAAGTGATGACTCTGAGTCCTGTCGGTCAGCTAGTGCTTACACACAGTTCTAGCCATTACCAGAACTAGATGTTCTCCCTCTACTTCTACCTCTACCTACTGAAGTCTCAGGTCTACGCCTCGCAAAATATGCTGATAAGGAAGAACCTACTACTGACCCAGTCGACTGACCCATACCACCTTGATCAATGGTCGGGTAATTCCTCCACACATGCCCCTTCTACCCACAAGAATAACAACATGTGGACCTTACCTACATCTCTCAAAATGCATCCTATCGCATGTAGCACAATGCGGTGGGCCTGACATGGCTTGGCTTGAACTCATCTGCTGCTAAGAGCCTGCTACTCATGAACCCTCACCTGGACCTGACTATCCCCGACAATCAAGTCTACTACCTTAGAGCTACGGTAGTGGAGGTCTGGGTGGCCTACTAGGATATCGAGATCTGGGTACCACCGTGAAACTCTCCTTGTGAACTAGCAGGCCTAGCCCTCTTCTGCTGCTCTATATCAACCATCTACCTTATATAATATTGATGTCGACGGTCTTCTATTCTTTGTGCAAAGGCCTGAATTCATGAGATATCAATATTATCATTTAGGGCAGTGGTAGTACAAATATCAATAAAGTTTGAATCAAGCCCTCCCATAAATCTTCACACCCTATCATGCATCGTATCAACAAAATTTGGTGTATACCTAGCCAATGAATCAAATCTCAGGCCATACTCTCAGACACTCATGCTTCCCTGTCGAAGGTTTAAGAATTGATCTACCCGGGTATCCCAAATCTCTCGAGGCAGATAGTGATCTATTAAATATTCAGTAAAGCTATCCCAAGAGGGTGGAGGTGCATCCTTCCCGCTGATCTCTCCCAACTCTCATACCACAATACTGTAACATTACACTATTAAAATGTTGCTAACTCAACTAACTCAGTCGATGAGGCATGCATGACCCTGAAGATCCTGTGATGTTAATCAATAAAATGCAGAGGGTCCTTCCTACGATATGTCCTTGTAAAATCAGGAGGACTCAAAGCTAGAAACTCTTGAAATCACAAACTTCCAAGACCTTTATAAGGTCCAACAACTCCTGGCACAACTGGCTGGCCCTGTGCAGCTACTAATTGTTCTAACATACATACTGCACTCTTGAAATGATGATTAGAAGGAACATGAGGATCTGGAGGTAGTACTTCTGGTGGTGTCAGGGATCCTGTAGCCCTCAAAGGATCCTAAGTTGGTGGAGAAGCTATAACGGGTTGAGAAGATGTCTCCTTCTGGGTATCACAATGGGTTGTGTCGGCCGATGGTACCTTGCAAGTACCCTTACCTACAACTCCTTCTAGCCTCTAGCTAGCGGCAGTTTGTGTTGTGTCAGCCATCTTTGTTTGTAGACAAACATCAATCATAAGCTCAAAAATTCAACCCTTAAGATACAACTCTATAGCACAAGGTGAGCATAAAAAGGATAACCAATCTAACATGACATGTAGCTTCCTACTTATAAAATGTGGTGCATAACACATTTATAAAAAAGTTTCTACTAGACACGACTTGCAGACTCTCTAGGACACGACGTTTCTCTGATACCAAGTTTGTCACGCCCCAAACTCAAGGGGAGCAACTAGAATCAATGCCAAAACTTGGGCCTAAGCCGACCCTGCTTAGCCACTTTCTAATGGCACGGAAAAGCCACACATAGTTAAGAAAACAAACAAGTATATCTCATCTTAAAAAATACGCCATTGGCCAGGAAGACCCTTGTCAACAACCCTATAAAGAATATAACTACTCCCACAGTTCATATATAAGAAAACCAGCTAGCACATAAATCCCTTTTGGGTCTTCAAGGCCACCATGATATCTAGAAAAATGTAAACACTATTTGGGTTTTTGATGAGTCTAAGAATTGGACTCATTTAGGAATTTGTTTTGATAGGTTTAGTGTTCTCAAATGCCTAATTTATGCTATAAACTGATGTTAAAGCCTTAATTTTTAGGTATGTGAGTTAAGGAGCAAGGTAAGGACACTAACATGCAAAAAGGAGCATAACAAGCTGAAGAAGTGAATAAAGGCGATCCTGGTGATCGCCAAGACCAATCGGCGACTTGCAGAGTGGCTTTTCAATCCGCCTAAAGTTCCAGTGTGTCAGCCCTGAGGGAAGAAACCAAGTCGGCGATATGAATGGGAAGTCAGCGAATCGCCGATTGGTACCGCAATAACAAAATGGATCGCCCAAAGTTACAGGAATTGAGGATTCTAAGAATAAAATGCATAATGGCGATGGAAGAGAGCAAATGGTGGATCATCGAACCATTTGGTGAGCCCGACTTATCTCACCTAATGGCCTTTCAAGCCAAATTTTGGGCAAAAATAAATTGAATTTTGAATTGTAAATTGGGTATCTTGCTATCATTGGAAAAGTTTTCTTTTGAGTTTTAGAGTTCCATTGTAAACTTTGAAGCTTTTTGGACGCTCAAACTTGAAGATTTGCGAGTGTGTTTTTGAATATAATTCTTGAAAAACATTGTAAAGGCTTGGAGACTATTACCCAGCTGATGGATAATCGAGTTGGTAATTGTTTTTATATTTTTATAATGTTTAGGGAAGACCTCAATTCTTAGGGTGTGATTATTGGTTGAATTAACTTATGGGTATTGATTATTACTAATTTAAATGCTATATTGAAGTGGGTTTATTGATTAGTTGTATTTTAATCAATGAATTGTAGTTGCAAATGCAGTACTAATTTGGAGTTCTTAGGTTGCTTGAGAGAGAGGTTTCTGAACCAAAGCTTTTGATTAATGGTTTGTAGATATTGGGTTGATGTGGGTTCAGCTCGAAAGAGTTAATCCTAAACCAAATCCTACTTATCTTGCTCGAGAGAGAGGATGTATTAAGGTTGTGGGTTGTTCTTATTTGTTAAGCTTGTTGATGTTTGAGAGAAATCACTTTAATCGAAGTAGTTATTTGGGAGAAAGCTATTCCAGTCATAGTCTAGCCTACCCACTGATATTTAGCTATTTATTAGTAGTTTCAATTACCCATATAGTGAAATTTTCCTATAATTGATCATATCCCGACAATTCCTCTCTAGATTGTTATTTCATTGTTGCTTGATTGTGTTATAGCTGATAATTGCAAACCAAACCCCCCCCCCCCAATCTAACAATTTTTATCACCCCCTTTAACTTGTTTATTTGTTATTTTCGACAATTTCTATTCCTATAACTATTTAGACCACATTTGTACTTCATAACTGAGTTTGAACACGAACCGCTCCCTGTGGGTCCGACCCCAATTCTTGGTAAGGTTTTATACTTCTTAATGATCGTTTGCACCAAGAATTGGATGAGGTGTGCTTGAAACATTAATCAAAATAGCGATGCTGCCGGGGAGTGTTATTGTTTAAAATTCTTTTATTGAAGTTGAATTGTGATATTTGTGGTTGTAGTTGAATCGACTTACTTTAGTGCTTGTTTTGTATTGCTTGTGTTGAACAGAGGAAGAGATGAGCGTAAACGAGAGTAATGGTAGCCAAGTGGGCCACCAAGACGATATTGGGAACCTCAATCATGTAAATGACCCAAATGTGAATGACCGAATTCCATTAGGTGGTGTGTGTGCAATACGTCTACCTCCAACTGAAGGGAATGTCGTCTTCCATGTTACAAGCACAATGATGCAGCTCCTCCAAATGAAGGGATTATATGGAGGATTGGCTCATAAAGACCCACATAAGCATATTCGGAACTTCGTGGACATTTGTGGTCCATTTTCATTCAAGAGCGTATCACAAGAATCAGTCCGTCTCAGGTTGTTCCCATTCTCTTTGATGGGTGAGGCTAGTAAATGGTTGGCTGAGTTATCAAGGGTTTCGATTACCTCTTTGGGAAGAGCTTACTACAGCATTCCATGTGAGATTCTTTCCCCCATCAAAGATGTTAACCCTTAGGGATAGTATCCAATGTTTCAAATGCTTGGAAGGTGAACCTATCCATGAGACATGGCAGAGGTTTAAGAAGTTGGTACTTCAATGTCCAACCCATGGGCTGCCAAACCATATCTTGCCGCAGTACTTCTATAGGAGCCTAACCTCGGTGAACAAAAGAATTGATGATTTACCATTTCAAGCACACCTCATCTAATTCTAGGTATCAACGATCCTAAATCAGTATAAAACCTAACTAAATAAGTTGGGGTCGAATCCCATAGGGAGTGGTACGTGTTTCAAATTCAAATAGGAAGGGCAAACGTGGTCTAATCAGCCATAGGAATATAAATTGTCAAAAAAGACATTAATTAAATAAAGGGGTGACAAGAATGTAAGATGGGGGTTTTGGTTTGGATTATCAACTACAAGCAATTACAAAAACTTCGAACTAATAATAGGGAGAGTGATTCTCGGGATGTGATCGATTATAGGCAAATATAGGTATATGGGTAATTGAAACTACTAGTAAACAACTAAAAATCAGTGAGTAGGCTAGACTACAAGGGAGATAGCTTTCTCTTGAACAACTACCCCGAATCAGGTGATTTCTTTCGAACATCAACAAGCATGACAATGAAGAACAACCCACACCTTAATTCATCCACTCTTTCGAGCTAGATGGGTAGGATTGGGTTTAGGATTCACTCTCTCGAGGTAAACCCAGCTCAACCCAAAACCCACAAATCATTAATCAAAAATCTTAGTTCTAAAACTTCTCTCTCGAGCAAGCCAAGAACACAAAGATAGAACTGCATTTGCAGCTACAATTCATAAATTAATCCTCAATTAATGATTAAACTCGCTTCAAAACAACATTTAAACTAGTAAATAACAATACCCATAAACTAAAGCAACCCATAATCACATGATTACACCCCAAGAATTGCGGTATTAGCCAAACATCATAAAAGGGTAAAAACGATTACCAAATCGATTATCCATCAACTGGGTAAGAGATATTTAGTCTTTACAATGCTCAATTTGCAGGATATTCGAACCCCACTTCCAGAATCTCTAAATTGAATCTCTAAGGTTCTACAAAAACTAAGAAAAACTTAAGAGAAAACTGTTTCAAAAATGTATCAATATGTATCCAGATACTAAAGTAAATATTCAAAATCTAATTTATAGTTTCCAAAAATAAGCCACGAAGGACCATTCGGCGAAGTAAGTCGGGCTCGCCGAACCACTCGGCGATCCTCCCTTTGACCTCTTCCATCGCCTTTTCACCTTGGCATTCAGCATCCTTGAGGTCTGTAACTTTGGGCGATATATCTTTGCTTCGCAAAACCACTCGACAATTTGCCGACCGCTCATTTTCATCACCGACTTGGTTTCTTCCTTCAGGGCTTGGCACACTGGAACTTTAGACGGTTAGATGAGCCACTCAGTGACACGCCAAGTGCTCTTGGCGATCCTCAGGCTTGCCCTTCTTCATTTCTTCAGCTTGTTTTGTTCCTTTCTTCCTATTAGTGTCCTTGCTTTGTTCCTCAATCAATATATCTGAAAATCAAGGATTTAACATCAGTTTATGGCAAAAATTAAGCATTTTGAGGACACTAAATCTATATAAACAAATCCCAAATGTGACCAAATCTGAGACTCATCAACACCCCCAACATAAACTTTTGTTTGTCCTCAAGTAAAACTCAAGTTCAGTAGTTCAAAAAGAATGTCTCAAACAGTACTACAAAAGAATCAACATGAATGCACACAATACGATTCAACTTACTCATGCAATGATCAATTATGCACTCAAAGATTCAAATTGTGACTTACCATTATTAAAGATGCTCAAGTTCACAATACTTGCTTCAAATGCAAGTTCAAGCTCAACAAAGGTACTCAAATGCCCTCATAACAAAGATGATTCCATATTCAAACATAATTTCTCAAAACTTTAGAGTTTTGGAATCACATACGACTCTCACACTCACAAAGATTAACACATGCATGACTTTACCCATAAGATTGCCCTTATTTTTCAATCAACATTGGTTTCAGCTCACTCAAGATCACAAAGGTCTTTTCAAGGCTTGTAACGGGTTGAGTGTAAAGGTATGGTCATTTAGGCACAGTGGCTTCTACCTTCATGAAGTGTGGCCTAAACATCACTTTACTCCTTTTCTTTAACATTTAAAACATGCTCATAATCCACCCCATTATTCAACTTCTTATGAATTACCGGACACTCCATTTCTTTTGCAATTTTAATCAATTTATTGCACAACATTTTCTTTCTTTTTCTTTTGCTTTTCTTCTCTTTTCTTTTCTCTTTTTTTTATATGGAGGGATTTGATCATTTTCAAAACCATTATCAAAGGGGGATTTCTCACACTTCTCGATTTTCCTTCTCTTTTCACCACACCCCCAACTTAGGCTTTTGGCCTAAGTTGGCTATTCAAACAAACCACACTTCATAAGAGTTATGGATGAATGGATAAAGAGGGGCCACAATTGTTCAAGTTTCTTCTAAGAAAAGGATAAGGCTCAA
This sequence comes from Solanum stenotomum, assembly GCF_019186545.1. NCBI lineage: Eukaryota > Viridiplantae > Streptophyta > Magnoliopsida > Solanales > Solanaceae > Solanum > Solanum stenotomum. The sequence continues at coordinate 47,648,672 of NC_064285.1, read as the reverse complement.
GGGGGTTCAAGCAAGGTTCACACATCTCACAAGGTTGGCCACAAAAGAGGTATATTCTCAAATTGTGTCACTCTTTAAAATTGCTGCCTAAGATCATTTCAAGTGCTTGCATCACTTAGTCAACCGGACCAACGGGGCAAATTCTAGGTGTCATCACACAATGTTCAAAGTAAGCTCATCACACAAGGCATTGACACCAATATCAAACAAGACTCCACACGTTCTAGCTAGTGTACAATGTTCATCACAAGAGACTCATTCGATAACTGGCTAGTCACAACGAGATGCTAAAAGTTTACACATTGTCTATGCAACTTCATTGGGCTCATCCTAGCCACACATTTATTTCGTTCAATTAAGAGCACTATTTAAGTCATCAGTACTGATCATAACCGATACTCTAATTCGCAAAAGAACAGCCACATTCACAAACAATAGAGGTGTCACAAATTTTCAAGATAGGTCAAAAACCATTTCCATTCAAAACAAGGAGCCACAAGCTCAAATATCCTCAAGACAAGAACAAAACACAATCAAAAAACAAAACCCAACATATACAAACATCACAAAAGGTAGGTATGGAAATACCTCACCCCACCCACAAAAGAAAATGCAGTTACCCTCAATGCAACTAAAAACATCAAAATCAATACAAACAACTGAGAGGGAGGTAAAGATATCATCCTGCTAGGCTAACCCTGGGGTGAAGTCTGCATCGCAGTCACTCCATCTATCGGGGCATCAATGCCCGGTATAACACTCTGGTCTTGGGCATCAGTGCCCGGAGTCACATCAGCACTGGCTCAACTAGAGGCTGACATTGAAGTCTCTCTCAACGAAGTCTGAATGGCTAAATGTACCATAGCCTATTCAACTTTAGTCAGGCCCTCATATATACTCTCCTCAAGAACACTGAGTTACACATCATCAGTCTCAGCCTCGGACTCTGCAGCCACATTATCAGCTCTAACCTCATCCCTGGTGGTAGCTGGAGGCACATTAGAATAAGCTGGCATATTTGTGTCTAGGTCATCAGGGATCTCCGCAGTCCCAAAAATCATCGACATATCTATGGACTTCAGCCAATCCACATCTTTTTTCAACTCTACAATTGTGGCCTTTAGGACTGTCACCTCTTTAGTGGCTCCCTGACCTCTCACACACCGCTACCCTTACTGTGAGGGCATCAATAGACTATCTAAGAGGGGTTAAAACAGTGATAAGAGCTCTCTCAATCATCCCAGGGACTGTAGCCTCTAGCCTAGAGGCACGAACATCAGTAGAATGGGCTAGATGCCCCATCCATAGTAGCATGGCATGGGTGAGTGGAGGTTGGGATGCAGCAGAACTAGCAAAAGACTTAGGAGGCAAGGGAGTAGTAGAAGAGCTTGGAGTCATAGAAGGGGAAGAGCTAGAAATACATGAAGGCCCAGTGGCCGGAGTAGGCAATACTGTGTCTGAAGGTAGTGTCTCAATGTCAACAGCCGGGGATGTATCCACCGGGGCTGCCCTCTTCTTCTCAGCCTCATCTTTCAAGTACTCGGCCTTGATACGCCGGATGTTAGTCGAGAAAGTGGGAATCACTTCCACATCATTCTTCTCATCACGTGGCACACGGGCTCATTGCACAACTCAGTGACCAACACCAGAAAATGGAGGATGTCTAGTGCTGCCTGGCCCTCATGGCCATCTCTTGTCTAATGATTATACCTAAATTGAGGCTCTTCTCAGCAATGATAGAGCCAAGACAGGCCGTCTTCGTGTGGCGGAGGATAGACTTATTCTGGGATGGCATGATTGTGCTATTGATGAAGCCAAACCAGTACCTCGCTGCCACATTTAGATCTTTCTTCCCTATGGCCACTGCGGCCTTAATCCACCTAGAAGTACTGATTGAAAGGAGAGGAGCCAGCCAACTTTTCATGTCCTCCAATGAATTTCTCTTGATCCTGCTCAGGTAGTCATCTGCAGTATTCTTTATGCACTCTAATACTACTTTGATATCATCACTATCAGACTTTACTTTTCTTCCCCTGACAACTACATAGTCTACTGGTTTGAAGGCAACAGCCTTCCTCTTTTCCTGTGGTACTAGGGCTCCATAGGCCATGTAAGACTCCTGGACCCAATTAGGAATGTACGGGCCCCGAGGTTTAGTAAAAATTCAAACTTGTGGGACTTTAGGGTATGCCATATTTTTGGGTATTGATCTATCACACCATCTATAAACAACCTCTTCTCCTCAATGATAGTCCTCAGTCCCTCGTCCTTTAGTCTGTTGAGAGACCGGGGAAGAGGACCCTGTGTAGGTGGTGCTGGGACCACAGCCTGATCGGAGGAGGAGGAATGGTCTGAGGCACCCGGATACTAGATGGATCATGCATCCTCTTGGAGCGCATTTCAGCTCTCCGGGCCAATAGTAACTGATCATCCTCAATCTCAAAGATGACAGCCTGAGGATCCTGGTGTTCCCCCTCACTTTCATATATAGTGAGGTGAGATGCGTACACTCATTCATTGTCGAAGCTGACCTCCGATGATGCAGTTGCGGGCGCCTTGCCCTTTCTTTTGCATTTCCCACCAGTGATAAGAAGTTTGGTTTCCTTAGCTTTAGATGTTGATGCATCCTCATTTATGGTGACCCCTTTTGCCTGTTTGCGGGGCGGTATGTCTCGTCCTGGTACTTTGGGTCTAGCCATATCTGCAAAACACCTCAAAAAGAGATAGAAATAATTCAAAAAATTTAGCAGAATTCAAGTTGCAGAAAAACTCGCCGAACAAGTCGGTGAGTCGCCGAGTCATTTTGACGGGCCAGATCAGGCTCGCCAAAAGAACTGGCCTGAAAAACTCCTAGAAAAATGGCAAGTCGACGATGCTCATGGCCTTTTGGTGAATTACCGACATCACTCGGTAAGCCTAGACTAGCCCACCAAATATTAGAGTATGTTTTAGGGGTTAGGGACGCAGAAAGGGTGATTAAAGGACCCTTTCGGTGAGTTGCCGAGTGAAATTGGTAAGCAGAGGCTTCTCGCCAAAAGTTAAAGACTCTAACTAGACAAATTTCGAAATTAAGGGAGATCAAGGGAGACGTTGGCAAACCGCCGAACCGTTCGGTGAGCTCGACCCAGCTCGCCAAACTGTACAACGTTCCAAATTTTAACCTCGATTCCCAAAATCAAGTCCGCAGCCCTCGAAATCAAAATCAAACACACAAACTATGCAATTCATACAAGACCCATGACTCTGGGGTACTCAGACTTCCCTCGATTTGGTCAAAATTGGCCATTTGATGACTTTTGTCCTTAAGAATGACATCAATAGCTTCATCATTGGGAAAATTACATCATTTGGCTAAATTAAAGGTTACTCAAACTTCACCCAACTAGACCCAACATAAAATAATCGCAACCCAACAATATAGAGTCAATTTTAACGCATTCAAAACAAGAAATAGGCGAACCGACACATCAAACACAATTTAGAAATAGATACAACACAAATCAACGCATATTCATCAAAAGCATTCGAGTTCAACCACTAATCGAGAGTTCGGAGTTCAGAAAACCAACCTGATTGCCAAATTTAGAATTTGATACGCTAGATGTTAATATAATCCAAATCCAAGCACGAGATCAAACACACAAATAAAGAAAAATAGGAAAATATGGGAAAGTAATGAAGATCTCGAGTGCGGGTGAGAGTTTACGGGGCTATAAATGAGAAAATATGAAAGATTTTGAAATTTTAAATCGTTTAGCCTTTTAAAACATTTCTGTTTGCAGCCCTTTCGACGGTATTAGTCGGCCATACCGAACCACTAGGTGATGCACCGAGTGGTGACTTACCTCATCGAGTTTTACAGGACCTCCAGTCAATTTGCGGGTCCAAATGACAGACAAAATCGTGCTCGACAACCTGTTCGGCAAGTCACCAATTCAGCAATTAGCCCGCCGAGTTTTACAGACTTCCACTTCATGTTTTGTGGGTCCAACGGTGGTCCAAGTCGGGCTCACTAACCTCTTCAGTGAGTTACCGACTGGACTCTTGTCTTACCAACCTACATAGTCTCAAACACATTCCACCTTTCAACCTGCACAATCAACACCCGTTATTCAAAATCAAACTTAAAGCATTAAAAACTTTGGTTGCCTCCCAAGAAGTGCCTTAGTTAACGTCGTGGCACGACGCAACTACCCATTCAAACTTCATTCTTAGGGTTTGCCATAGTATCACTAGGCAACTCCTCTTGTTGTCTTGGGTTCAGTTGAGACAAAATTTGACCCATTTGGGTCTCCAACTGCTTGATATTGACTGAGTGAGAGGTCACCATCTGATTGAGAGTCGAGACATCCTTTTTTATCTCTTTCAAAACTTTGTTGTACTCTTCGATTTTGTTGAGAATGCGTGAGAGCATATCTTCTGTCCAGCCACTCTCAGAGTCCTTGGGCTTTCGACACTCATGGGAAGGAACATACATATCCTTCTCCCCTCTCTATTCCATCCCTGGTTGCCTCCCTACCTTGAGTATTTTGCACGATATATTCCTCTTTGATTGGCTATGAAGTTTACTTCCTTATTATACAACGCTTCAATTTCCAAGACATTTTTGGCCAAGATATCCAGCTGGATCATCATTTTGGCCATGTTCTGGTCGCTCTCTTGATCCTTTATGATTTGTTCTTTCATCATTTTATAAGTGAGAGGAGAGACTTGGTCTTCACGAGTATACCATGCCCTGTTTATCTTGGTCATGCAATCATGGAGTTGGGACACTATTGCGTAGGTTGTCACATTATACCACCCGGAGAAAGTTGGTCAGCCACTCCTCTGTTTACCGAATCAAGACCTCTATAGAAAACTTCCAGCAGCACCTTATCTGGAAGCCCACGGCAGTGCAGCACCAGCTTCTTAAACCTCAGCCATGTCTCATGGATTGGCTCACCCTCCAAGCGCTTGAAACTTTGGATACCATCCCTAAGTATCATCATCTTCAATGGAGTAAAAAATCTCACTTGGAACATTGTGATCAGATCAATCCAAGAGGTGATAGAATCTCTTGGCAACTTAGCCAACCACTTGCTTGCCTCTCCCATCAGAGAAAATAGGAATAACCTCAGTCGGACTGATTCTTGTGATATGTTCCTAAATGAGAACGGCGCACAGACATCAACAAAATTTCTAATATGCTCATGGGGATCCTCATGAGCTAGCCCCCCAAATAAAGCCTTCAGTTCTAGGAGTTGAAGCATGGTGTTTGAGATGTGTAACACAACATTCCCTTCAGCTGGAGGCAAACAAATGGCCCCAACACCACCTATTTAGACTGGGTCATTGACATCATTAAGGTTTCTGACATCATCTTGGTGGCCCACTTGGCTACCATTACTACCATTCACGCTCATTTACTCCTCTGTTTTAACAAGCAACACAAAACCAAAAATAAAAGTACGTAGATTCAACTATAACTAAAAAGAACACAATTCAACTTCACCAAAATAATTTAAAACAACACCACTCCCTGGCAGCGGCGCCATTTTGATTTAACGTTTCAACCACACCTCATCCAATTTTAGGTGTCAACGATCGTAAATCAGTATAAAACCCAACTAAATGAGTTAGGGTTGAATCCCACAGGGAGCGGTATGTGTTTCAAATTCGAAAAGGAAGTGCAAACGTGGTCTAATCAGCCATAGGAATAGAAATTGTTGAAAAGACATTAATTAAATAAATGGGTGACACGAATGTCAAATGGGGGTTTTGGTTTTGATTATCAACTACAAGCAGTCACAAAAACTTCAAATTAACAATAGGGAGAAAGATTCTCAGGATGTGATCGATTATAGTCAAATATAGGTATATGGGTAATTGAAACTACAAGTAAACAGCTAAAAATTAGTGAGTAGGCTAGACTATAAGGGAGATAGCTTTCTCTCAAACAACTACCCCAAATCAAGTGATTTCTTTCGAACATCAACAAGCATGACAATGAAGAACAGCCCACACCTTAATTTATCCACTCTTTCGAGCTAGATGGGTAGGATTGGGTTTAGGATTCACTCTCTCGAGCTAAACCCAGCTCAACCCAATACTCTTAAATCATTGATCAAAAATCTTAGTTTTAAAACTTCTCTCTCGAGCAAGCTAAGAACACAAACATAGAACTGTATTTGCAACTACAATTCATAAATTAATCCTCAATTGATGATTAAACTCACTTCAAAACAATAGTTAAACTAGTAATTAACAATACCCATAAACTCATTCAACACATGATCGCACCCCAAGAATTGGGGTTTTAGCCAAACATCATAAATCAATTATCCATCAACTGGGTAAGAGAGATTTAGTGTTTACAATGCTCAATTTGTAGGATATTCGAAATCCACTTCCAGAATCTCCAAATTGAATCTCTAAGGTTCTTCAAAAAGTAAGAAAAACTTAAGAGAAAACTGTTTCAAAAAAATGTATCAATATATATCCAGATGTATACATATACTAAATTAAATGTTCAAAATCTAATTTATAGTTGCCAAAAATAAGCCACGAAGGACCATTCGGCGAATTAAGTTGGGCTCACCGAACCACTCAGTGAGCTGCCCTTTGACCTCTTCCATCGCCTTTTCACCTTTGCATTCAGCATCCTCAAGGTCTGTAACTTTCGGTGATCTATCTTTGCTTCAGTGAACCGCTCGGTGATTCATCGACTGCTCCTTTTCATCACCGACTTCGTTACTTCCTTTAGGGCATGGCACACTGGAACTTTAGGCGGTCAGATGAGCCACTCGACGACACGCCAAGTGCTCTTGGCAATCCTCAGGCTCTCCCTTCTTCATTTATTCAGCTTGTTTTGTTCCTTTCTTCCTGTTAGTGTCCTTGTTTTGTTCCTCAATCCATATACCTGAAAATCAAGGATTTGACATCAGTTTATGGCAAAAATTAAGCATTTTGAGAACACTAAATCTATATAAATAAAGCCCCAAATGATCCAAATCTAGGACTCATCAGTTGTTGATCAACTTGTTCCCGGAGGTATAATGCAACAGCCCTATGAAGTAGTGTCTCAGCTCCTTGATGCCATGACAAAGATCAATAGGGCATGATACACTCGTGAAGTCCAAGTCTCTCATCACTTTTAGAATAACAAAATAGCAGATCGAAAAGGATTAAGAGAGAGACCAAAACATGTCCAAAATGATAACCTAACTGGATCTATTAGTGAAAAATGTTATGGGTAGTGGTATGAAGAGTGTTAATGTTGTGGGTATTGGTGGAGCAAACCCTGAAGAAGCTCAGTTCTAAGCATTGTACAATGAGGAAGTGAACTTCCTAGCTTATCAAGGATGAGGTTATCATTCAAACTATCCAAGGCCGGTAGAAATCTGGGTTGGAACAGAGATGAGGGATGGAGAGACCGTGACAGAGAATGGCTTGATGGTAATGCCACTAGGAAGGAATGTGAGGGGGATGAGGATAGGTACATACCGCCCCATGAGCAACAAAATTTGAATGAGTCTGAAAATGTATGTACGAAAGACATGCTCTCACGTATTCTCAACAAAGTTGAAGGATCGGCCAAAGTGTTGAAAGAGGTGAAGGAGGATGTGTCTACACTTAATTAGACAGTCACCTCCCATTACGTGTCAATCAATTAGTTGGAGACCCAAATGGGTCAAATTTCTTCTCATTTGAATCCAAGGCCAAAAGGGGGCCTACCAAGTGATACCTTGGCAAACCCCAAAAATGAAGCTTAAATTGGTATTTTCATCATGCCACGATGTTAACTAAGGCGCTTCTTGGGAAGCAACCCATGTTTTTAATGCTTTAGTTTTTTAATTTTTGAATAATGGGTGTTGATTGCGCAGGTTGAAAAGTTAAAGGTGTTGCAAAAAGGGTAGTTTGGCAAGCCAAAGCCCCATCGACTACACACCAAGCAGGTCGGCGAGCCCCGACTTGGACCTCCATTGGAACCACCAAGCTTGAACGGGAACTTTGTAAAACTCGATGGGCTACATGCTCAATCTAGGACTCGATGAACAGGTTGGCGAGCTCGACTTTGTCCGGCGTTTGAACCCCCAAATTGTTGGGAGTCCTATAAAATTCGGTGAGGTAAAATACCACTCGGCACATCACCGAGTGGTTCGGTGAGCACGACTTACTCTGCCAAAGATGTCGTGAACTGAAAGGTTTCAAAAGCCAAACGGTTTAAAATTTTTAAATCCTTCATCTTCTCCTATTTTTAACTCTCGTACCCTCTCACCCAACTTTAGAACTTGACTATTTTCTTGTTTTTACCCGCTCATTTTGTGAAATCGTTGCTCGAAATTATGGAACTTTGCCGCCTAGCTATACAACTCTTGAATTCGGCATTAAGGTTGGTTTTCCAAACCTAGTACTTTAATTGTGTGGTTGAAATCAAATGCAATAGGTAAAATTGTTGTTGCTTTATGTTGGGTAATTGTTATAATCGTGTTTAATTGTTTGATTACCTGTAATGAATTAAAATGTGTGCCTAAATGCCTTAAATTGATCGATTCTCATGTTCTTTCTTGTAAAATTGATTCTAAATTATTGGGTTGCGGTGTTAATGTGTTGGGTCTAGTGGGGTGAAGTCTAAGTAACCTCAAATTGTGCTAAATGACATAATTTACCCAATCATGGAGCGTTTGACGTCATTCTTAAGGGAAAAAGTTGTCAAATGGCCAGACAGATGGAGTGGCTAAGATGCAGACTTCACCCAAGGCTTAGCCTGGCAGGATGATTTTTCCCCTCCCTCTCTGTTGCTTTTTATACACTGCTTTTTCTTTAGTTGCATTTGAGGACACTTGCTTATTTCTCTGGGTGGGGTGCAGTATTTCCATACCGACCTCTTGTGATAGTGATTTTGTTTCGATGATATGTTTTGTGAATGTTTGGCTGTGAATATTGGGCTTATTTAGTTTATTTATATATCTTGGTTTTGATATTACAGATGTTTTAGCTTGTGGCCCATTGTTTTGAATGAAAATGGTTTTGAACCTAATTTAAAAAAAATTGACAGCTCTTTTGTGTGTGATTGTGGTTGTTCTTATGCAAATTTGAGTGTCGATTGTGGTCAATACCAATGACTTGGATAGTGCTCATAATTGAACAAAATGAATGTGTGGCTACGATGAGGCAAACAAAGTTACATAGGCAATATGTGAACTTTTAGCATCTCATTGTGACTAGCCGGTTGTCGAAGGAGCTCTTGTGATGAACATTGCACGCTAGCTAAAAAGTGTAGAGTCTTGTTTGATATTGGTACCAATGCCTTATGTGATGAGATTACTTTGAATATTGTGTGTGATGACACCTAGAATTTTCCCCGTTGGTCCAGTTGATTGAGTGATGCAAGCACTTGAAATGATCTTAGGCAAGAATTTTTTAAACAGTGAACCAACTTGACAGTATAACTCTTTTGTGGCCAACCTTTGGAGATGTGTGAACCTTGCTTGGCACCTTTTGAGCCTTACACCTTTTCTAGGATGAAACTTGAGAAATTGTGACCTCTCTTTATACATTACCCATAACTTTCATGAAGTATGGTTTGTTTGAATAGCCAACTTAGGCCAAAAGCCTAAGTAGGGGGTGTGGTGAAAAATATAGAAACCCTCCATGTAAAAAAAAGAATGAAAAAGAAGAAAGAAAAGAACGAGACCGAAAAAAGTTGGGAAATAAAGTAGTGAAAATTGCAAAAGAAATGGGGTATCCGTTGGTTCATATGAAATTGAATAATGGGGTGGATTATGAGCATATTTGAAATGTTAAAGAAAAGGTGGAAAGTGATGTTCAAACCATACTTCATGAAGGTAGAAGCCACTAAGCCTAAATGATCATACCTTCACACTCAGCCCCGTTACAAGACTTGAAAAGACCTTTGTGATCTTGAGTGAGCTGAAACGAATGTTGATTAGAAAATAAGGGCAATGAAGTCATGCATGTGTTCATCTTTGTGAGTGTGAGAGTTGTATGTGATTCTGGGACTTTAAAGTGTTGAGAAATTTTGTGTGAATATGGAATCATCTTTGTTGTTAGGGCATTTGAGTACCTTTGTTGAGCTTGAACTTGCATTTGAAGCAAGTACTGTGAACTTGAGCATCTTTGATAATGGTGAGTCACAATTTGAATATTTGAGTGCACAATTGGGCATTGTATGTGTATTTTGAACTTTTTATGTGCATTCATGTTGCGTCTTATGTAACACTACTTGAGACATCCTTATTGAACTGTTGATCTTGAGTTTTACTTGAGGACAAGCAAAAGTTTAAGTTGGGTGTTGATGAGTCCGAGAATTGGACTCATTTAGGGCTTTGTTTTGATAGTTTTAGTGTCCTCAAATGCCTAATTTATGCTATAAACTGATGTTAAAGCCTTGATTTTCAGGTATGTGAGCTAAGGAGCAAGGTAAGGACACTAACAGGCAAAAAAGAGCATAAAAAGCTGAAGAAGTGAAGAAAGGTGATCTTGGTGATCGCTAAGACCACTCAGCGACTCGCCGAGTGGCTCTTCTGCCTACCTAAAGTTCTAGTGTGCCTGCCCTGAGGGAAGAAACCAAGTCGGAGATAGGAATGAGGAGTCGGTGAATCGCCAATTAGTTCTGCATTGACAAAATGGATCACCCAAAGTTACAATTTTTGAGGATGTTGAGAACCAATGCATAATGGCGATGGAAGAGAGCAAAGGGTGGATCGATGAACCACTCAGCGAGCCCAACTTATCTCTCCTAATGGCCTTTCAGGACAAATATTGGGCAACTACAAATTGAATTTTGAACTGTAAATTGAGTATCTTGCTATCATTTAAAAAGTTTTCTTTTGAGTCTTAGTGTTCCATTGTATAATTTGAAGCTTTTTGGAGGCTCAAACTTGAAGATTTGCAAGTGGGTTTTTGAATTTAACTCTTGAAAAACATTGTAAAGGTTTGGAGACTATTACCCAGCTGATGGATAATCGAGTTGGTAATTGTTTTTATCTTTTTATAATGTTTAGCTAAGATCCCAATATTTGGGGTGTGATTATGTGATTATGGATTGAATTAGTTTATGGGTATTGATTATTGCTAATTTAAATACTATATTGAAGTGGTTTATTCATTAGCTGTGTTTTAATCTATGAATTGTAGTTGCAAATGAAGTTCTAATTTCAAGTTCTTAGGTTGCTTGAGAGAGAGGTTTTTGAACCAAAACTTTTGATTAATGGTTTGTAGGTATTGGGTTGATGTGGGTTTAGCTCAAAAGAGTGAATTCTAAACCAAATCCTACCCATCTTGCTCGAGAGAGCTGATGTATTTAGGTTGTGGGTTGTTCTTATTTGTTAAGCTTGATGATGTTCGAGAGAAATCACCTCAATCGAAGTAGTTGTTCGAGAGAAAGCTATTTCAATCATAGTCCAGCCTACCCATTGCTATTTAGCTATTTATTAGTAGTTTCAATTACCAATATAGTGAAATTTTCCTATAATTGATCACATATCGAAAATTCCTCTCTATATTGTTATTTCATTGTTGTTTTATTGTGTTATAGCTGATAATTGCAAACCAAAAGCCCACATCTGAAATTTGTTGTCACCCCCTTTGACTTGTTTATTTGTTATTTTCGACAATTTCTATTCGTATAACTATTTAGACCATATTTGTACTTCATAACTGAATTTGAAAATGTACCGCTCCCTGTGGGTTCGACCCCAACTCTTTGTTGGATTTTATACTGCTTAACGATCGTTTGCACCTAGAATTGATGAGGTGTGCTTGAAACGTTAATCAGGTTTCAAGCCACCATTATCTCTATAAAAAAATGAAGAATTACTATGTATCAAGACAATAAACCAAACCATCACCAAACTTCAGCCATGGAAAATAACGTGGCTATACAATCTGACACACTAGTCTGCAAGCCTCCAATAGTAGTAAAGCTTTGTCGGGACAGGGCCCCGACCTAACCAAAAACTATATACAATAAAATCCAACAAACCTTTAAACTCTGGCAGCTTCGGAGGAAAGGGGCTAGCCAACCTACTGGAACTCAACCGCATTGCTGGGAAGTCTATCGAGCCATCTGTCAGGACCTGCAAGCACGAATGCAGCTCCCCCTAAGAAACGGGGCGTTAGTACGAAACAATGCACTGAGTATGAAAGGTTAATAGACAAAATGAGCAAGTATCATAATATACCAAAAGAAATCAGGTAAGGAAATCAAAATTAAGATAAGCATGATAACCCACTACTGAATCTAAACATACAAAAATAATCAAACATCAACCTAACTAATCCCCCATAATCTCGGCAAGTACAAACACCATACTACCTACCTAGGCCCCCATAAGGTCGGCAAGTACAAACACCATACTACCTACCTAGGCCCCCATAATCCCAGAAGGTGCCAAATCAATCTACATACCCCTATCGCTAGCCCTTTGTCTTTGTAAGAAGTCACATAGCCCTTTTAGGCAACGATATAGCCCCGTACGCAGCGCATAGCCCTCTTAGGCAACAACATAGCTCTGTAGGTTGCACAAAGCCCTCTTTTGTATCAACATAGCCCCGTCGGCAACACATAACACTCTTCGGCATCAACATAGCCTTGTAGGCAACACATATCCCTCTTAGTCTATAATATAGTCCTCTTAGATAACATCATAGCCCCCGTAGGTAGTTCATAGCTCAGAAGCTCACCACAATATCCTCAAGGGCGATAACAAATAATTCAACTGGCTAAAGGCGAGTAATTTAGCTATAAACAATATATATGAATAGTCTCCAAGTCGTTCCTAACGTAGGGGCATTCTTAACAGATTATGAGTCCCTAAAACGAGGATTTATTTCCACTGAATCAGCCAACCACTCACAATTATAACTACGAAATCACCAACATTAACAACCCTATTATATCACTCTCAAGCTTTAAAGAAACATGCCGAACGAAGGTAATAGCCTTAACATACCTTTTTATTTATAGTTTATGTTGAATAATACCTCTGTCCGCACCACTACGACACTAAAAAAAGGCTAAACTCAATCAATAATAAAGGACAAGAATTACTACGTCAATTCAACATTTGATACAAATTCTTATCGTATATTACTATCCGAGACCTAAGGCATCCATGAACTGATACAAAATGGTTCCTACCTGTCTTTACACTCCCAGAGAACCTAAATAAACTCAAACCACTGAAAATCCCTACTGCTACAACCTCAACAGAGCTACACCGCACAATTCACCATGAAAACTATACCAAAACGGCGAGCTTGCGACGTAGGGCAATTTTCGATAAAGAGCGAAAAAGAGATCATGAATACACAAGGATGATTTGAGAAGTTATTCTCTGATTTTTGTAGGTTTCTTACAAGTCGAAATGAAAAAAAATGAAGAAGATGCTATTTTATAAGATTCCGCAGACCTAGGGGACCCACTTGCCGCCTCTGCTGCGCAGTCGGTAAAAAAGGTGAACATCTCTCTATTCTAATGTCGTATGAATGAACGATTTGATTTGTTGGAAACTAGGTTCGTAGACCTTTGATTTGATATATTGTGGGCCCTCTAACTCTTCTTATATTAGGAGAAAACCTCCGAGACATTTGCACTAAATTTCAGAGAATTCTTAAAAAGGAACTTTCGATAACTTTCACCAACTTTTATTACTAAATTCGCTTAACTACAAAATTTAAGATGTGAGCCTTGAAAACTTAAAATATGACCCACATCATTACTTATATATTAATCACTCTTCATCTTGCCACGAAGATACGAGTTAAGTTAGAGTTTTGAAAAGTTAGGGTGTTACAAGGATATAGGCTCGGGTCAAGACAAACTTGGTATCAGAGCACATGGTTCAAGTGTCCTAGGGTTTCTATGAAGTCGTGTTAGTGGGATCTTACTTATGGTTGTGAGGGCCCCACTTCTATAAATGAGGGACTACAGACATTTAAGAAAAGTTTCCCTCTTTTCATACTCTAAATCGTGCAATAGAGTTGTTTCATTAGAAACCTATTCAAACTCGTGCGTTCCTCAGATACAGTTGACTACCCCTCATACTCAAGGTAGTTGAAAAGCAAAGTTTGTCATTATCGATGAGTTACTCTCAACAAAAATCTTGAGAAAGTCATGAGACTATAGAGGGGCTAAAGAGAACCCCATTAGTGAGCTTAAGTGTTGAGATTCAAAAGAATGCACTTTTATTCATATGATCATGTGTTCAAGCTAAAAGTGAGATGTACTCTTTTCTCTAAACCTTGTGACCCTTATGCAAAAGTGTGTTTTGGAGCTTGGGTAGTATTTTCACCCTAAAAGATAGTATTAGTTATGAGATTATAAGTAGTAGTAGTAGTAAGAGTGCCCAAAGTTTGAAGAATGTATGCAAAGGTTCAGTAATCTAAGAAAGGGAGATAGTGATGAGGCAAATTATGCTATTATAGTCATGTACCCAGTAGGTTATTAATGAGGAGTTTTCCCTTATAGGTATACTAAGAAGTAATAATTTTGTATAGAATTCATGATAGAAGGTAGATGAATAGATACTAGTTAGTATGAGTTAGAGTATACTTTAACTAGAAAGGAGGTTATGATGATATGTCATTGTGTTAGTAATGACCAAGTGTAGGTGTTGACTAGAATCGAAGGAGTATTTATAAGGGGATAGCTCTAAGCTAGGCTTATGATTTTTAGGGGAAAGCCCATAATATTCAAAGGGTTATAGAACTAATTTGTCAATGATGTATAGTGAATGGGTAAATAGCACTTAAGTCGTGAAATAGAATATGACGATCATTCGTAAGTATGTAGACAGAGAGATAAAGATTGACCACTTGTCATGAGATTTTAGTGGGCGAGTGTTTCTTAATTTGTATCTAGTAGTTTTAAGTTAGTATAGTAAGCGAGAAATCATATTGATATCCGGGTTTAGTAATAAACATTAGGCTGGAATTTGATATGAGAGTGGTGGTCAAAAGAATGGCAACATGAGGGTGATAATGTTAGTTCAAGATCTAATCTGGTAGACTTGACATAGAGTAGGTAAGAAATTAAGGTGTTACCTTTTTCAAGTGTGAGTGGTACAAGTATGAGATTCTAACTTTTAGATAAGAGCAATGAAGTGTGGCTAAGTTTATATTAACAAGATAATTAAGAGGTGTGCCCGAGATCGTATGTAGTTAGACGAGATTCCAATTAAGTTAATAATTATTTTTCATGTATGCCTATTTAGTATATTTGAGTTGTCAATGTGGAATAAGCTGAGGTAAGCATTATTTTCCCTTAAAGAGTTAGATGAAGCGACCTTATAACCCAATTAGAAGAGGTTAGGAGAAACATCTTAGAAAGAGGTCTTAGAAGGAGTCTTAGTACCTACTTATGGAGAATTCAGTAGCCATGAGATAAGCCTTTCCCGAGTATTAGAGTAAATGGAATGTAGACCAGTTCAGCTATGATAAGAATAGATCCATGGCTTCAGAGTGTCAACTCCAAACCTAAGGGGGAGATGATAAGGTGACAAATCAAGGCAAGTGTTGAGAATGAGATAGTTATGTCTTCCGAAAGAGTTGTAGAGGTACATCAATCCATTCATACTCTAGCGTATTCCTCAAAGTTCAATCATTTCAATATCATGATGATGTTTCTTATATCAGGATTGTGTCTATGACCTATAGTCATACACTTCAGGGAGGTTCACATCTATTGCTCAGTTTCCAAAATGAGGGGCAAAGACTTTAGCACATTGATCTCAATCTTACTCCATAAAGCTATGGATATCAGTCTCATGATATGAACCTATTCATATAAGCAATTATGTCTCATAGTATGTTCAGTCTCACAAATACATGAATTACTCTCAATGGCTAGCAACATAATGATATGTCATGCATATTCTTATATCAGAATTCTCGAATGAATCGTGCTTATGATCTTTCGCCCTAAAGTCCTTTCAGTAATCCTTTTTAGTTTTGGAGAGTGGTGTTGTTGATAGTAGTTGTGTGATGTTAGAGGAGAGCATTGTTATTTCTTATTGTGATAATGACGGTGTGTATATTCCATCTAAGGTTATGAATGTGGAGGAAGAAGGGGATAAAGTTTTTTCAATGAGTACTAAGTCATCTTTCTGGTGGTAAACATGAAAGTTCAGTTGGTAGAGATGATGAGAGGATGATAACTTCTTAGAAAGTAGGTTAGTAGGAGTCTATGGAGTGGTTAAGGTTCTAAGCTTGAATGTGGTGTTGTTAACATGTGGACAATGCGTGATACATCAGGTGTTTCGTGATATGAGCTCAAGGTTTGCTGATTGTAGTGGTAAGGAGTAGTGTTCTTAGGATGATATTTCCTACAGAGGTATAGAACCCAAATCTTGTGATTTAGATCAGAATGATCACCCTATGTTAAGTACTTTGTGATTCTGAGTTATACTTGAATATAGTAAGAGTAACCCCTTTCCCTTCTCAGACCAGCCTTCATTTGAGGACGAATGATCCCAAGGGAGAGATATTGTAACACCCCTAAAATTTTTAAGTTAAGACTCGAATCATTCTTCATTTACTTTAAGGTCATATCGGGTGATTCTTAAATTTTCCATATGTGTAAAGGTAAATTCTTTAGTGTGGGAATGATTTTGGATATCAATTAAGGTCAGTAGAAACTCCTAGCACAAAGTAGAGTGGAAAGTTTCCTTATCGATTAAGTTTTGATGTAAGATTCTACTTGGGTCAACTTCAAACGACCATATCTCATAGAATATAAAGAGTTACGTGGCCCATAACCTATCAAATTTAAGGTATTTGAATCTTCTTTCCAATTCCACCAATTTAGCAACAATCCGAGGTTTGAGTAACAAGTTATGATCATTTTAGTAACCTGATACAGTGTTGTGATGAATTAGCCGACGGGAAAACATTTAAAAGTGTTGTTTTTTGTCTTTTTACCTCCAAGAAAACCCTAAACAAATTTTTTGACTAATTAAAGGCCCAAAACAATAATATTTTCATCTCTTAATCCCTCATTCTCTTCTCTCTCAAACCCTAAGGCAAAACCCTAAGGGAAGATCAAAGTAGAAGACTCCCTACAAGGTTCTTTCAATCTTTTTCAAGATTCTTCTTCAAGGTAAGTCTTTTTCCAAGAATTTCATTCTTTCTAACTCAAATTTCTCCATACAACTATGAATCACTAATGAAAATCATAATTCTTGGCCATAAAGTTTTCAAGAAACTAATTTAAGAATCTCAAGAAATATTTTCTTGATTGTTCTCCTTCAAGCTAGGGTTTCAAGGCTTCTAATCAAGTTCTTCTTCAAGATTCTTCAAGAACCTTTTTCTTTCAGGTATGTAAGGCTATCATAGTGATGTACTAATTCGTGCTCACGCCCTACATCTACTTTCAAATCAGTAAAAGAGAAATCTAGGATTCTATCCCTAGATTTGAGTATTCTTGAGATAAGTTGATTTGAGTTCTTGAGTTCCTGTTTCTTTTTGAAATTCTATTCCTAATTATTGATTTTCTATATCTTATGCATTAAAAAGTTTGAGTTGGTTCATTCATGTCTATATTTCAGCATGAACCCTATGAATTGAGTATTTTTTAGAGGAGAAAGATCGTTGAGTTATGAGTTTTGAGTTCTTGAGTCCTTGAGTTCTTGAGTCTTGAGTTCTGAGTACTGAGTTTCCTCATTGCTATTAAGAATCCTGAATTGAGTCGTTCATGTCCATAATTCCACATGAATCCTATGATTTGAGTTAAGTATCTTGTAAAGCTTTTTAAAGCCAACAGTTGAGTTCTTAAGTTGAGTTTTGAGGGAGTAAAGATGAGTATTGAGAAAAGAGTTTCTAAAACATGATTTGTATGAAACTCAAGTATTCCATCAATGTATGAGCAATATGGTATTTATATATACCATCAATGTGTATGCAGTATGACTTCCGGAGTCATCAATGATCATATTAAAATATGATTTTGATATATTTTGGAGAAATAGTTTTCAAGTTTGAATTGAGTAAGAGTATAAGGGGACTATGTATTCCCAAAGGTATCAATTTTTACATTGATAAAAGAGAAACTGAGATCTCTATATGAGTTATGAGTTCAAAAGTTATTTCAAGAGTAGTTACCTCTCTTAAGAGGGTAGTTTGAGCAATTATCTCAAACTGGAGGAAGAGTTATGTTTTTTAAAAACATATGAGCATGAGTATATATTATTGTGATTATTATTGAGCACCGATATGGGAGAGACTTCAAACAACTCACAGCCCCCATAAACCATGTATGCTTGAGTTAGTCTTCCCTTGTAGTCAACTAGGATGAGGGTTCGCTTGGGGACCAACAGTGGTTCTCGAGTGTCGGCCACGTCCAGTGTGTAGGCTCGGGTCGTGACACAATCTCAACTCTTCAAATGTCATTAGAGTAAAATAAATATCCATAATAGTAAAGTCCATACCTTAAATGAGGGAACAAGAGCAAACAGTTGATCAGTAGATTCCAAGTGAATGTTGGCAATTAGAGTTGTATCCATACAACATTGAAATATGAAAACACTATAACAAGTAAAAGATCAATGTATTAACAGGTCAAAATCTTTAATACCTCTCCATCACAACCACCAAGCTGTTTTAGAGGCCTGATCAGAGCTAAATTAAAACTAGCACTAGAAAATTTTCAAAAGGCAATTATAACAAGAAGTACTCATTTTTCTTTTAATAATAAAGAGTCTCATGGATACTTGGGTATTTGTTTAACGTCCTGGGAATTATCATAAATCTTGTTCCTTTGAGCATATGCTAATCCCCTATCAAATTAACAGGTAGCGAACAAAGTCAATCCAACAAGCATGTTTTATTTTTCAAAAGTTATGTATATAAATCAAGAGATTCTTTGAATGAAAATTTGAATAGAATTTTCATTTCAGTAGTCTACTCATATTGTAAGCCATTCAGTTCTTGATTTATCAACAGAAAGTGACACATGATCATCAAATGCCTCACATATATTTTATTTGCCCACATCTGCATGATCGCATTGTCGATCGTGTGATTTCAATTCAAAAAATTTATCAATTATTTTTTTTATAATTGTGGAGTCATAGGAATATGGTTTTCACTTGGTGAAAAGATCATAACACAAACAATCGCTCCACTTCCTTGAACAAGTTTTTTTATCATTTTCGAGATAGTAGCAACACACACTTCCTTTGATTCAATCAACTCCATTTCAATCTTTTGTTTACTCCTGCTGGTCCTCTTTTCCATCGCAACAGAGCATAAGAAGATGTTTTGGTTGAATAAGATGAGAAACTTTGAGAGGAACGCCGAAGTAATTTATAGTGGGTCGAAGAGTTTATTTGTCACGTGTATTGTCACGTTAGTTAATTTGTTTCATATTATGAATTTATTTGTCACGTGTATTGTCACATTATTTAATAGTTTCATATTACGAGTCTATTTGTTACGTGTATTATCACATTACTTAATGCATTCATAATACAAGTTCATATGTCGTTATTATTTTCAAGTTTATTTAGTATTTTCATACTATCTGAATCTATTGTTAGGTTTACATATATAATGATATATATTGGGAGGAGAGCCTTGAAACAACATGAAGTTATCTATGTGTGACCTTTAGGTCACGATTTCAAGTCATGGAAGAAGTCATTAATGTTGGCACTAAGGTAGTCTATTTACATCACACTGTGTGTTGCCTTCCCCAGACCCCGTTAACATGGAATTCTTTGTCCACCAAACGACTATTGATTTTTATATAATGATAATTCTCTACTATGAATGAAAAGGAAATATGCCAAATAACTAGTTTAATTTTTCATTTACATGTACAGTTTCTCCTAATATGATTCCATAAATAATCTCAACAACTATTGCTTAATAGAATCATAGAAAATGATTTTACACCTCTAATAAATACACCCTCCGTTTCAATTTGTTTGTCCTAATTTTCTTTTATGTCCGTTTAAAAACATAATGTCTCTTTTCTATATTGACAACTCTTTACGTTTTAACTTTTCACATGACATATTTAAGACCAGAAGAATAAACGGTATTTTAATATTTTTAACATATCCTTAATTTAAGACCATAAGATTCAAAAGTTTTCTTTACTTTTTAAAACTTCGTGCCAAGTCATAATAGGAAAAAATTGAGACTGATGGAATAATATTTATTGCTAATTTTAAACCTTGATTAACTTAATTGTAGTTATTGAACTAATTACTTTCCATTTTGACATTATCTTTATCACTTTTTGTGTTACTTCCAAGATTTCTTGTGGTGTACACTAGGATGAACAAGGACATATACGATGAAGTCAAGACTCGGTTAAGGCCAATAGGAGGTTACTTAGAGCCCTTCTTATGCGATGTGGCCGCACTAGGATCATTTCTTAGCCTATTTTTATTTTAATATATCCCTCAGATGACCTTGTTATTTTTCATTATCGCTAGTACCTTTCAAAGCAACTTCGATGGTATCATCTGTTTGTTTTTCATTTTAATTTCTTCTCGAGATCAAAGGACATCTAACTTCATCATGACCTACACCCCTTCTTTTTCATATAATATTTCCCTCACATCACCTTATTATTTTTCAATATGCATTACCTTTCAAAGCAACTTTGACGGTACCATCAGTTTGTTTATGATTTCGATCTCTCCTAGAGATAAAAGGACAGCTAACTTCATGATGACCTTGGTGCTTAGAATAGTACAAAGGAAAATTATCATATACAATCTCCTGCAAAACATTAATCAACTTACTATATTTTTCATCCACAAATTGCAGCCTTATACGTTTTTGAATCTTATCCGCTATCGAGTATATTCTTAAGTCTAGTTGTGCTAGGCCTTGATTTGAATTGAGTTTCTTTAACTATAAATTTTAGTTTCATAATGTATTGTATAATCACTTCTCTTCAATATTTCTTCGACCTACCTCTACCTCTCCTAAGACTATACATAGCCAACCTCTCACACCTCTTCACTGCTATTCATGCATCTCCTTTTTCACAAGTCCGAACTATCTCAGTCTCAGCTCCCCGATCTTGTCCTCTACCACAATCACTACTTCCTTATCTCATCGATCCTTATTTTAAATCTTATCTCTCCTAGTATGACCACACATCCACCACAACATCCACTTTTTCAAAACTATCATCTTCTAAATATGAGAGTTCTTGATTAGCCAAAACTCCACCTTATACAACATAGTTGGTCTAATGATCATACTGTAAAACGTACCTTTAAGTTTTGGTGGCACCTTCTTAATTATCACACCCATACTTTGGATGCAAGCCTCCATTTCATCCACTCTGCACCAAAGCGTTGTGTGACATCATCAATCTCCTTGTTTTCTTTGATAATAGACCCAAGATACTTAAATTCTCTTTCTTTTGCATGGCTTGTGCATCAAGCCTCACTCCACACCAACTTCAGACATTACATCATTGAATTTACACTCCAAGTGTTCTATATTATTTGTCCTACTCAACTTGAACCCTTTAGACTCTAGGGTCCATTTCCAAACCTCTATCTTAACATTAATTTCATCGTAATTCTTGTCAATTAGAATGATGTCATCCTCAAGTAACATATACCATGACACCTCACCTTGGATTCTCCGTGTCAATTCATCTATCACCAATGCAAATGAAAAGAGGCTAAGTGTTGATCCTAGTGTAGCCCTATCACATAGGAAGTTCTCTAAGTATCCACTTATTGTCCTTACCCTAGTCTTCATTTCATCGTACATGTCCTTGATTGCCTTGTGTACACCACAAGAAATCATGGAAATAACATAAAAAGTGATAAAGATGATGTCAAAAAGGGAAGTAATTAGTTCAATAACTTTAATTAAGCTAATCAAGGTTTAAAAGTAACTATAAATGTTATTCCGTCAGTTTTAATTTTTTTCCTATTTTGACTTGGCACAAAATTTAAAAAAGTAAAGAAAACTTTCAATCTTATGATCTTAAATTAACGATATGTCAATATAACAAAATATTATTTAATCTTCTAGGCTTAATATGTCATGTGTAAAGTTAAAAGTAATGAGTTATCAAAAAAAGGAAAGAGACATTCATTTTTAAACAGGCTTAAAAAAAAAGTAGGACAAACAAATTGAAACATATGGTGTATTAATTATAGGTATAAAATCATTTTCTATGGTTTTATTGAGCTTAAGTTGTTGAAAATTTTTTCTTGAATCATATTAGGAGAAATTGTACATGTAAATGAATAATTAAACTAGTTGTTTGCCATATTTCCTTTTCATTCATAGTTTAGAATTAACATTATATAAAAACAATAGCAGTTTGGTGCACAAAGCATTCCATTTTAGAGGGTCTGGGAGAAGGCCACACCCCAAGGGGTGTCATGTAAATAGACTACCCTAGTTCCAGCATTAATGACTTTCTTCCATGGCTCAAACCAGTGACCTATTGGTCACACATAGAAAACTTTATGTTCTTTCAAGGCTCTCCTCCCGATATAAATTTTTATATATAAATCTAGTAATAGATTCACATAGTATGGAAATACTATATAAACATGAAAATACTCATAACAGATATACTTATAATATAAAAATATCAAAAATTGTGCTAATACACATGAAAAATGGACTCATAATATAAAAACATTAAATAATATGACAATACACGTGAAAAATAAACTCATAATATCAAAAAATTAAATAATGTGACAATACACATGAAAAATAAACTCTTGGACCTACTATAAATTACCCTGGTGTTCCTCTCAAAGTAGTGTTATACCTCATTTTAACTGGGGTGGTAATAGCGTACAACATATTGATGATTCCTAAATTAATTAACTAACATAAGTTGCCACCTAATTAGTTACGGTGAATTAGGGCGCCTAAAATTGTTTAAATAATTGTCTAAATTCAATGCCATTTTAAGGTCTACTAAATATAAGATTCTAGGTAAGGGTTCAACTAATCTAAAAGAAAAGTATTAATCACCCTTTAAGATTCATTAAAAATGGCTAACCAGCCGAACTTAATTAATGAAATAGGCTAGGCACAAAAGATGAAAAAATTCATGTATAAAGGCTAAATCTCAAGTAACTTTAAAAATTATTGCTTGGAAAACACTTCTTGTGAAACTCAGTCTTGTTGAAAATGTGTGGAAGTAAAATAGTGTTGTAAGCATTAAACTTGTTTCTTAGAGAAATAATGATGTCTTGAATCCACTTGAAGTTGATAAGAGATAGAATTTTTTATCAAAAATTGAAGCATTAGAAGTAGTAAAAGAAGATCTAGTGAACTTAACTAGATTAAGAGGTAAAAGTTTAAGACTTCGATAAATTCAAGAATGATGTTTGCGTAATCAAGACACAACTTCCAATGCAAGTGTCTACGATCGTACAATAGTAAAGTAACACAACCAAGGGTTGGGGTCGAGTCCCAAAGGAGTGGGCTTGAGAATTAATAGAAAAATAAAATCAAGTTCTAATTAGTCATAGCTAAAAACATTATCGAATATAAACATGTTAAATCTAAAGGGTGACGCAAACGTCAATTATCAATGGGGGTTTGTCATAAGTAAGTAAAAACAGCAAAAATGCAAAGAGTACTAATCAAGGAGAGGGAATTCTTGGGATGTGATAGGAATACGGGTTAGACTAGATCGTTGGGTACATATTTTTGTTAGTAATTTCGTTGAATATTTGTGACTAGGCTAGATTATAGTTGGGTAAGTTATCTCTCGAACAATTTACCCCGAATCAAATGGGTTCCTCTCAGACACTGCCACATGAAGAACAGCCTTCGCCTTAGCCCACTCACTCTCTTGAGCTAAGTGTGTGGGAGAAGGACTAGGGTTCACTCTCTCGAAATGAACCTCATGTCGACCCACTCCTACTGGCCATCAATTTAGTAGTCTTAGTGTTACGACCCCTCTATCGAGCAAGCCAAAAACACAAAGGTGAAATCATATTTGTAACTATAATTTCATTAAGTTCCAACACAACTACTAAATGAAATCACATCTAAACAACAAATAAACTATCAGCAAGCAAGACCCAACAGTTAATCTAACCAATATTCACAAAATCACACTCCAAGAATTGGGGTTTTAGCTAGACATGTAAAAGAGAGATAAATTTATACCAAAATGAGTTTGCATTCAAATGGGTATGAAGATTTTAGTCTCAAAACAACCCAAGAGTGAAGATTCCAAGCGACCCAAACCCAAATTGTTGGAGTTGAAACCCTTTGAATCGTTAAGTTCTTCAAAACCCTCTCCAAACTTAGAACTCAAAATTCTATGTTAAAAATTTTCTATATTAAAAATCTGATATTAAGCTACAACTCTCAACGAGTATTTATAGTTTTCAAAAATTTGTGTTGCAACAGATCATTCGGCGTCGTTAGTCGAGATCGTCGATCAACTCAGTGATCCGCCCTTTGGTAGGTTTCATTGCCATCTTGCTCTATGCTTCAGCATTGCCGTGTTTTGGATCATTGGGCGACATAGTACTGCTTCGCAGAACTGCTCGGCGACACGCCGATTGTTCCTTTTCACCACCGATTGGATCCTTTTTCTCAAGGCTCAGCACATTGGAACAAAAGGCGAGGATAAGACCTTTTGGCGACTGGCCAAATGGATTCAGCGATTCTCAAATCTTCATTTCTTCGTTCTTTCAGCTGCCTTTGTTCCTTTTTTGCTAAGTAGTGTCCATGATTTCCCTCAAACTCCAAATACCTTAAACTTAAGGGTTTTCATCAGGTATCGAGATAAAATATGCATTTGTGACACAAATTCTATCAAAATATAGCCCTAAATGAGTCGAATTTGTAGACTCATCAACACCCCCAACTTAAACTTTTGCTTGTCCTCAAGCAAACTCAAGTTCAGCCATTCAAAAAGGGTATCTCGAACAGTGATACACAAGACTCAATCATGAATGCACACAACAAGACTCAATTTACTTATGCAAAGATCAAATGTGTACTCAAAGATTCAAGTTGTGACTCACCAATATCAAAGAATCTCATGCTCACAACACTTGCTTCAAATGCAAGTTCAAGCTTAACCAAAGTGTTCAAACGCCCTCATACAAGGAATGATTCCATATTCACACAAAGATCGAAATTTTCTTGAAGATATTATTAATAGATTTGACAAATATTTTACAAAGACAACCTTTTTAAAGACATTTTAGGTCAATATTGAAAGATGGTTGGGTTTGTTTATGTTGTTTTTTTTACTCTCGCGTCCAACCACAGATTCACAAGCCAAACTTGTTTGTCCCGTTTTCTGAGATGGGAAATCTTTATTTCTGTTGATTAACTCAAATTCCAAACTGTTAAGAATGTAATCTTTCTATACCTCTTGAGTTTTGAATATATAGTGATTGGCATGACCACTTTTGGATGTTACTTCTGTAATCGAACTCATTCCTCTAAAAGTACAATCTTTTCTACTTTGGATCCATCAATTTACTGTTTTTTGACTTGTTAGTGTTAATGACTACTTTGCCAAGTATTTGATTTTAGTTTTTGTCAAGAATTGTTTGTTTTTTATTAATGGCAATATTGTAGTCTGATAGCTAATAAGTGTAAAGTTTAGATCTTTGATTTTGGTGGAAATTGAGTTTGAAGTGTTCTTAATTTACACGTATAATTCAAAATTTGATTGACTTGTGTGCTACTAAAACTTTATTATACTAGAACTTTTATATGTTGACGATCTCACACTGCATATTTAGTTATGGATATATCTCATTGAGACGTTTGTGTTTATTTATTATATAAATAAAAATATCCAAGTTGAAATATTTCTTATTTCTTCTCGATTCCTGTCAAAAAGGAACAATTGGAATAGAGGATTCATATCTTTTGTTTTTTTTCTTCAAATTTTTTTTCTGTGAAGTAGATGAATTTAAGGTATTTACACTTTTGTTGGCATTTATTTGGCAGCGTTTTATCCATGCAGTTAACCCTTTCATTAATTTAAACCTTTTTCTGTCTCGATATAACAATGATTACATGCCATAGTCTAAATGTTATAGAAGAGTGTTGTTGGTCGTAGTGTACTAACCTTTCAATTGTGGACGGTATCATATTTTTATTTTTTTTCTGGTTATTTTCTGTTACAAAGTTCTCTTTCTTTTTTTGAGGTACATGAAGTTAATATAGATTTCTATTTTAATAAAGTGAGCACGACTAATGATTAGCTTGTTGATAACAGGTCTGGAGACGTGTACTTGTTACTTCTCTAGAAATTAGTTGATATATAACAAAGGTCAAAGGTGATATATATATATATATATATACACTAGATAGATATGGCCCGTGCTAACACGGCCCAACATTTCAAATTCAAATTTAATTCCATCTGTCTAATCTTTAGATGAATTTATCATCTAAACTATAAACATGAATACATACGATA
The DNA here is from genome assembly GCF_019186545.1 of Solanum stenotomum. Lineage (NCBI taxonomy): Eukaryota > Viridiplantae > Streptophyta > Magnoliopsida > Solanales > Solanaceae > Solanum > Solanum stenotomum. The sequence goes on along the minus strand of NC_064285.1, from coordinate 47,622,256 downwards.
GAACCAGCACAATTTTACGAATACAAAAGCTCAAGTCTAGCCCTGTTAAAAGTGCTAAACATAAAAGACTACCTATAAATCAGACTACATCATCCTTCGCTAGCAATTAAGTAACTATTCTTATTGTGTGATTGAATTGTCGTATAAAAGGAAATGCCCCATTCACACCCAGCAAAGTAGAGGATTGTGAATATAGCTCAGAAATTAAATTTTCCCATATTGAACAATGATCTAAAGAATTGTTTACTCATTATTCAACAAAACAAAACTTACTTGTTTCTTTTCTTCCTGGTAAGGGTTCCCATTAAGTCAGGTTACAACTAATATTTTCTTTTGGTAACTAATTGGCATAGAAAATGTAAGTAGATAACTTATAAAGTAATATTTAAAACTGTGACTGATCTTACTCTTCTCTCTCTTCTTCAATATCTCTTTTTTTTCTCATGGAGACGCAACATTTAATTTCTATGCAACATGCAATTAGTACTTTTTCAATAACTCTTAACGCAAAGTCTACTAAACCTTTTTTTTTCCTCTTAATTCTGACTGTCGGTCCTGATTTTACTTCCAATCAATATAAAAAATTATGATTAATACTATGGATGAAACTACTTGTTCCATATAAGTGATTTATGCCTTTTCGAGATTGGACCTATCATAATGTGATTTCAGTTTGAATAGTTTCTTCAAACCAAGCGAACCACATATTCTATCTTTGTTCATTTTAAGTTGATCTGTCTATTATATCACATACATATATCGATAATGGCAATATGAGTAGTATATATATTCCACCTATTTTACTTATATTAGATTAATGCTTGCAGTAGCAATACCGTGAAAAATTAAGTAGGGAGAAAATTAAACTATATTATTCTTACCTATCTTTGTGACATGGAAATATTAATCTCAACACTGCCTTGGATCACAATAATATTAATCAAAAAGAGATATTAGCACTCACTTTATCACCTTGTTGGTGCAATCAAAGAGCAGCACCAATCATTTCGACAAATTTAGATCATTACTATGTAATGAGTGAAAAAGTACATAATAGTTTCATCGCATTTAACAACCACATTACAAAAGTATACGGTCATTCAAACTCCTTTACTCTCCGCAAATCATAATAAATGTGTATCAACTACTAAATTAAATAAGAAAAAGACAAACTTCATATGCCAATTAAGAAGCTTGCCATATTTTTCTTGTTTAAATTAATTGATTGTAATCTAGAGTTGTCTAAGTCTTTGACAGGAACTATTCAATCCAATCTTAACCTATTTTCATCTGTCCTTGAAAAATTAAGAATCAAAGAAATAAACATCCAATCTAATGGTATGCTCTCCTACCTACTTACTCTAAAGTTTTCTTTCGTGAATCAATTTATGAAAATGGCCTTACGATTTGAAAGGCATATGCACATATATACAAAAAAATTGAAGTTAACAAGTTGCATGTGCATCTCCCTCCGTCAAAAGGCAGAAGATATACCCCCAAGAAGCGACAACCATAATGTATGTCTCGATTAGATGTGTAAATATGTTAATAGTAGAGAGTAAATATACATAAACATCATAGTCACTAAATTAGTAGATGAGTCAATTTCCATACTTAAAATATGCATATTTGAGTTTCAACATTAGAAGTTGCGTCAATATAAATAATATAAAACACATCGCTGAGTCTATATAAAATAACATGCATTGAACCATTTAAATGAGTAGAATTGTGTATCTTAATTCAGTGATTAAGATGTTTGTGGCTATAAACAACTACTCATTGACTCAAACGTGCATATTTTTAGAGTCCGGAGCCAAAAAGGTCATTATTTTCTTTCAATATGCATAAAGGGCAACTGATTATTTTTAAATTCCAAAATGGACAAATCGCTGATGGAGCAGCGATATCCTTGCTCAATTTAGACCTCATTAACGTCGTGTAAAAAATTTGCTTTCTTGAAATCGCTGCCCGGGTCGTGATTTCCGAAAGAAATTTTTATTTTTTTTGTTTTAAATCGCTAAAAGACCTAGGAACGAGCAGGAAGGATTGGTTTCCCCACCTTAAAGTACCGAGCATTTTAGGGGTCTAGCTCGCTGATATAAAAAATCAGAAGATTCAATCCAGGGACGCTTGGGATTGGATTGAATCCTTAGTTAGAGAGAGGGGCTAAGCTAAGCCTACGTAACGCTATGGGAACAGCCCTTTTTGTCCGCTTTCAGCTATGCTATATAGATGGGCTACCTTTTGAAATAAAATGGAATATGTAAGTAAGTATCATCAAATATATAATATATATTCTTCATAATCGCTGCATGAGCAGCGATTTCCACACAAAAAAAAATTATCCATTTAGCCAAAACCCCTTTTTCTTCTTTCTGTGTTGAAAGAAAGAGAGTTGCAGAATCTCAAGCTTTCATCTTTACTAGTTTTCTCTTGCTAGGTAAGTGTCTTTTTTCCTTCATCTATGATTGTTACTCTTTAGTGGTTGCTTGAAGGTGAGATGTTAAATGGAAATCGATGTATGTTACTAAAAAAAATGGATGAAATTACTGACCCCAGCAGTTCTGAAATAAGAAAACAAATCTAATGAAATCGCTGCCCCAGCAGCTGATTTTAAGAAAATAACTTTTTTTACATGGCGTTAACAGTGTTAAATTTAAGCAAGGATATCGCTGCCCCATCAACGATTTGTCCGTTTTGGTATTTTAAAAAAATTAGTGGCCCTTTATGCATTTTGGAAAAACAAAATTGACCATTTTGGCTCCGAACTCCATATTTCCTCATATGAACATTGAGTTTCATTCTTTTTTCTTTTTTTTTTTTGATATTATTACTCTTATCATCTTTGATCTCTTCCCATTGTTTGTGTTTTATGGATTTTTTTTTTTAATATCTATCAACTTCTATTATCATCAACAAACACTTGACTAAAATGGTATGTTGGCCAATTCCATGAGGTGCTAAAAAGAGCACCGTTGAATTTGAAGTAGCTAAGAGAGTCAATAATAAGTTATTGCCCCAAAAGTTTTATTCCTTTGATTTGATTCTCAAGTCAAAAATTCAGAAGTTACTATTGTTCTTTTAATGGACGGATTTCACCTTTATCGTCATCAGCGTGATGCCATGGAGGTAGGATTTCCTAATCGTTTTTTATTATTCATGTTGCTTCATTTAACTGCAATTTCTAAGAACAGAGAGAATGAAAAAAGAGCAAACATAGATATTCAAACAAGTAGTAACTTTTTCATAACTACAAAATGGATCTTCCAAAAATGGAACATAAAGCAAAAGAATCGACAAAAGTAGAGCGCCTAAGAATCAGAAATAGCAATTATAAAAAAGAACCCAAGAATGAAAATCAAACAAAGAATAAGGAAGTTCTTACAAAATCACATACTAAAAATGCAGTAAAGAAAAGCCACATATTCCCTCATATTTATACAGCTAACATTTACTTTCCTCTGCTCAAAATTCACCCTAGAAATTATGAAGAAAGAGGAAAAATCCATTATTAGTATAAAATCATAAATGTTGAACTGGAAAATAAAAGAAAAAAACGCAAAGTGATTCACAATGCAGAATGTAAATGGCATATCAATAATCTAAGAATGACTCTCAACACCAACAAAAACCCAGCAAAAGCATAAAAAAACAAAATCAAAGAATGAATCAGGAGATTTAAGCAAAAATGCAAATAAACACACCTGAAAACACTCAACGTCTCAACCCATTAGTCTTGAAAATCTAAGAAAGCTGATGAAGATTGATGCAAATGAGATATTTATTTATTTTCATTGGAAGAGTGATGAGTGGAGAAAGATGTAGATGCTTCTAGAGTATAAAAAAAATGGCTTAAGTCATCTGCAGCCCCTTAAAGTTATTCGCATAATTCACTTAGACACCTCAACTAGGGGTTGTACCTATTGAACACCTCTGCCCTTCAAGACATGTACCGATTTAATACTTTTGGATGACATGGCATTATAAGTGTAATACACGTTTAAGTGGCGCGTGAAGCCAAAAAAAAAACTTTTTATGGACCAATAAAAATTGAACATGTCAACATAAGAAAAATCATAAAATGAATATAATTTTTTTAAAGAAAAAATCGCTGGCAGTTCTTCCCCAATTCATCTTTCCCAATGGGACTTCTCAATTCAATAGTATTACCTAGCACCCTCGTCCTCCATTCTTTTCCCACCATCGACACATTCCTTTCTCAAATAATCCATCATTCTTTCTTTCAAGTATCATTCCGCCATCATCAATATAATCGTTGTTGTTATCTTCATCGGAAAAGCATCAATTAAATAAATAACCAGTCAAAACACAAAAAAATAAAAGAGTTTATTGATAAAGATTTTCATTTGAGTTGTGGAAGCGAATTTCATCAAAAATAAAAATCAAATTGAGTTAAATATAATTCCGGCGAAACTCCATTTTTTCCGACAAAACTAATACGAATCTAAAATTATTTTCTTTGAAATCATTAAAGAATTCAAAAGGTGAGGTGAGGATGATTATCAGAGTGCACGTGGTTTTAACCGACAACGATTGTGTGTGTTCTGGCAAAAAAAAATGGGGAAGAATGGACGTCAGGGGTGGCCGGTGGGTGGGGTGTTCTAGGCTTCTGCAAAGAAGAAAAGGGAAAGAAAGATTTTCTTTTTTTTTTTGGCTGAAAATATAGCTTTTAGAGTATTTCCTAATTTATTTTTACAGTAATAATTATTATGGCACGTGTCATTTTTTCATTAGTTATTAGGCCACGTCAGTGGCGAGTGTATGACACACAATCTCTAATTTTTGTTTATTGTCAAAAAATGTTTGATGGGTATTTTTTTTTTTTTGACTAATAAAGGTGTTCAATTGGAACAAACCTAAGATAAGGTGTCTAAATGAAATATGTAGACAACTTTAAAGGGCCGCATATGACTTAAGCCAAAAAAATAAATGAGTGCACGGATATCAACAAATTTTAGTATGGTAGTTATAATTTGCCCTTGTATATTTGATTTAATATCACTTTTGCCGTTGGTTGTCCTCCACTTGGCATTTCTATATATATCTATATATATATATATATATATATATATATATATAATTAGTGGATTAATATGTATATTTTAAAGTAAAAATTAAAGGAATCCCATAGTCTAAGATCTAAATTACATTCTCTCCCTAATAATTCCAATATTACAAAAATCCCTTGAAAATTGATGCAGCCGGATACATAGGTACCATGCAGATACATTATAAAAGATACATTGCAACAGAATGTTGTTGTGCTAAAAAAGGAACAAATAATGTAAAATTTATTATTGTTATATTAACTTCCTAGATTAACGCCTAACTGATCATAATCATTCCATATCCTAATAGGGGACAGTTTCACGATTTCAAATTTCAAAATTTCATCTTCTTAATTGAAGACAATTTTTGAACACTCGATTGAAAAATTCATAGTTTCAAAAAGAAACTCGATACATGATGACTATATCTATTTTGTTGAGGCATTCAGGAATTTGGGCGAGCGAAGTTAATTATGAAGGGTACAAAAGTGACGGAATTGTTATTGGACAATCAATTTCATTTTTGAATCTCAAAGCAGCCATTTCAGTCGAGTTAGAGATCAATGAGGTAAGAAAAAATATTGAAATCCGATACATCATAGAAGGTAATTCATCTCCGATGAAAATTAAGAACGACATGGGTGTTAGACTATATTTAAAAGTGAAAAAAAATGAGCCTGATTTTGCAATGTATCCATTATGTATTGATAAAACGGATAAAATTGGTGGTGAGATACATAGCTTTGATGGAACATTCAAGATGAAGGTATGTATCTTGATACATAATTTTATCTTTTGTATCTAATTTGGTATATCATTTGGCTGTTTTGATCACCATTTCTTGAAATAAATTTATCGCTTACTTTTAAATGTCCACAGGTTGTTCCATATCAGAATTTATTTTCTCGGTTTATGAAGCTGGAAGAAGATACATTGTTTGTCTTGAGAGGAAAGAATGTACTTGTGGTAGATTTCAACTAGATGAGATACCTTGCTCACATTAAATTGTTGTTTTAAAGGACAAAAACGTCACAGATATGCATCTTTATTGCTCTGATTACTACAAGCCTGATGCATTAGAAAAAAATAAGGTTCCAATGGTTCCAATGCCAGATAAGGAAGATTGGTCGGTTCCTAGCAATGTTATAGATGAAACTGTGTGGCCACCCAGATACAAAAGATTGGCTGGAAGATCAAGGAAAAGAAGAAAAAAAAATGCAGATGAAAAGATAATAGTAAACATAAACTGTTGTGGACAAGAAGGTCACAACAAAAGAACTTGTATTTTCTTCCCAAAAGAAAAGTGAAAGTGTTATTTTTATAAGACATTCATGTTTTTGTTGAATAATTTTTGAATTAATCCATTATCACTTTTATTTTTATCATGAGTAAAGTTTACTGTTTATTTTGGTTATTTTGATTCAATATTTATGAGTTTTGCTGATACATTTAAGAATTTGTTATGATTTTTGTGTTTAATGTTATTTTGATAGTTTATTTATGACTTATGTTGTTCAATTCAATAAATTGTTATGATTTGTGTGCAAATGTTATCTCCGATATACAAATATTTAGGTGTATTTGTATCATATACATTATGTGAAAAATCTAATGAATTATGTAGACTATGTGTAATGTATCATATACATAATAATTAATGTAGCATATTCATTAAATCATAAATAACCTATCTATTTTAAATAAGTTATTGTATCTGAGTACTTATATGATACATAAATTATACCATTAAGTTACTCACCACTGTATTTGTCACAATAAATATGAAAATATGTATCATATATATTATTATTTATTACAACTATTGTATCATATACATTATCAAAAAATTGTGTTATAAACATTAAATGAACAAAATATATCTACTGATTACAACTTTTTAATAGACTTTTTTAGAATACAATTTTGTTTCACTTTTATAATTTTCAATTCAATAAGTTTTCCATTATAACCGTAATATACATTTCAATGTATTGTGGTTTTATATGTTTTTTGACACAATATATTGAATTGTTACTGTTAGGAAATAAAAGTTTAAATCAAATTTATGTGCATTTCTGATTGATGTTGATTTAATTACACTGTTTAATTATAGAAATTTGTAAATGAAGACCAATATACATTCTGAGATTAAAGGAACAAAATATATTGACATTAAAAGTCAAACAAAACAAGTTTTTGGAGAAACGCTCCAACACTTAAGTTAATGTATCTTGAAAAGAGTACTAACTACAAAACATTGTGTATCGATTGATACACAATAACTATTCCAGATTAACTAAGGCATTATGATCCGGTGGTGTGAAATAACGCCTAGGCTTTGATGGATCGTCATTATCATGACTAACATATCTTACTTCGATTTTTTGACTGTCGTACTTTCATAGCAAGGCTGTGTATCTTGTGCGGTGATAATCAAATCGGAAAGCATTGGATTGTATTGGGATTTCATCGGTAAGAAATTCAGCAAACGCGGCCACAAACAATCCACAATCCCTACAAATGCAGAAGATACATTAAAAAAAACGAATGGAACATATACTTTAAAACAAAACTTTATAAAACTTACATTGTGTCACTTCCTTGATGAATAATGTCTTGTACATATTCAACAAGAAAAGGGTGCTTTGGTTCCAATAAACATTGTGTTATATATTGAACCAAACCTCAAAAAGTGTGTAGAAATTTGTTTTATCTTGTATTTCACAGGCTATAATGAGACAAATGAACAACAGTTTAAGACATAAAATAATATAAACATGATACATGCTGAATAATATACAGTTGAACTTATAATGATTATTATATTTATATCTGATACATAATATTAATATTTGTATATAATACACAATAACCTTAATAATGCCATTTATGTATTATATATGATAAGTCAAGATTGATACTTAAATAAGCATATTACAACACAATGTATGTCATTAATTGAGAGTGATACATAATCCAACCTGTTACAAATATATTTATAACTTGATACATTGAAAAGAAAAATTGACAAAATTTTGTGTCAGCTAAAAGAAAGGGTTTTGAATCAAAATTTAAATTGCACGTTGATACATCACAATATGATAGCATTAATCTCTCAATAATGTTCATAAATTTAAATCACTAATTGATTCAAAGATTGAGCAACAAAAAAATGCATAAATAGATCAGAACTCATTACCTCGGATAGATTTGGACGAGAAATTGGGGATGATACTTTTCTATCCCTTTTTTTTAGGGGTTTTACCAATCTTTGCTTTTGAAGAAGAAGGCACATCCTTCTTCACCTTCTCGATACTCATATTGGCCATGACTAGGGGATCATGCAATTTTTTCGATCTATTCTCAGCCCAACCTAGATCTTCATTGTCATAAACATGATTAGTGTTGGATGGCATTATCTGGGTAATACCTAAACTGAATGAAGGAGGATCCTCCATAAATATATCAGAATTTTGAATTTTAAAAAAAAAAACTAAGAGCGAAAGTAATGAAATTGAAACAATACCTAGAAGGAATGAGAAATCCTTTGACTGGAGAGAGAAATATCTTGAAATTCAAATTCAAAATTAGAATGATAAGATCATGGGAGAGAATATGGCGTGATTTCAGGAGAGAGAAATTGGGGAGAGAAACGTGGGTTAGGAGATATGGAGTTATGTATCCGGGAGTTTGATTTAAGGAGTAAATAAGGGGATTTTAGTAATATTTAAAAAAAAGAAGGGAATAATAGAAAATAAGTAAACTAATGATGTGTATATAAGTAATTTTTCCTATTTTAAATTATAAAGTGGATTAGTATTCATGATAGGAATTGTGTAATTAACTAGTTTGGGAGTGTTGGGCCAAAATTCATTTGGGTTAATAAGTTGAGAGTCGGCCCAAATGACTGTGTAAACAGATTAGCAATTTTCCCGAGTAAATGGCATATATATACAACTATTATTGAAAATTAGCAATATATAGCCCATAATTAAAATGCATTTAATAGACCAAAAGATAAGGAGCACAAAATAGCCCATTATTAACATACTGCAACTAATAGGGTTTTTTTTTTTTTGGAGAAACTAACTGCCACACTCAACTGGCATTAAAGACGGAACGTGGGAAACCACATAACTCCCAGAGATAATAAGTGATTCAGCGTCCATAACTCCATAAATTCATAAACTTCATGTCCAATACAAAAAAAATAAAAAAATTAACGAGGTTCTACTACAAATATCAACAAATAAATGGCGTCTTTGATAGTGTTGATTCATCATAGAGGAGAATGGAATAGCACAAATAATTTTGTAAATTATTCCATGGATGGGGTGGTTATTACAACAAACATTGATTTCAACGGATTCACTCTCTTGATTTCAAGCCATCTAAATGTCGATACTTCCTTGAATTCGTTTGAATTTCATTATAAAATTGATGAAAATTCTATGCCTATGTGGATACAAAACACTATAGGATTACAAGTATACATCGAATTGAAAAAAGGTTCAGGAAACTCCAAAGACTATCCATTGTGCATAACTTGGAAAGCTATAGATATTCATCATACACTTTCAATTATTGGAGAAGAATATGAGGAGGTCGATACCCAAATCATACCACATAGTAACACCAACGCAGACAATTTGAGTGTAACTGAATATAATGGCATGGCTGCTCGGCAGATTACATATTTTCAACAATGCAATATTATTGAAAGTGATGCTGCTAACGTACCCTCAAAAGGTCAACTATATAAGGATAAAAAGATTTTGAAGTCTGTCATTGAAAATTATGCAATTCAAATGAAGTTTCAATTTAAAGTGAATAGATCAAGTTCATCAGGTATTATTCAATTAGTATAAGTAGAATATGAATCTATGATATCTACTACAATGTATACCTTTTCAAAAATGGTATACTTTATGAATCCAATTACTTATAAATTTTACAAGTTGACTGAAATTAATATTATCAAAAGATTGGTTTTTATCACGTGATTGAATAGTGTATACAATGCATTATTGTATACATATTCATGTATTCATTCACTCAAAAAATTAAACTGAGTATCGAATTATCTTTTATCATGACTGAGTTTTTATCACGTGAATGCACATTCATGTATACACTACATTCATGTATACATATCCGTGTATTCATTCAATAAAACTTTGTATACATTTCAGATTTTTCCTTCAGTGTGTAAATGAGGATTGCACTTGAAAATTAAAATGCTCAGTATTGCACAAGTCAAAAATATTCAAAGTGAGGTGATTCATTGCTAAACACACTTGTCCTGCAAAGGATAGACCAATGTCACAACGAGTTGCTACCTCAACTATACTTGGAAGAGCAATACAGTACAAATATCATGATCCAAAAGTTGTATACAATGCAAGAGACATAATTACTGATATGAATAAACAATTTGGACTTGATTTTACATACTGGAAAGCACATCGAGCAAAGTTAAAAGCATTGAAAATGGGTAAGGGTGATCCCACAGAATCCTATGCTGAGATACCAAGATATTTGCACATGTTGACACAATCAAATCCAGGATCTATTGTCAGTTTACAAAAAACAGTCGATGGACATTTTCAATATGCTTTTGTGGCTTTAAATTCTTCAATACAAGGTTGGGTAAATTGCAGGCCAGCTGTAATTGTTGATGGAAGCTTTCTCAAAGCAGCTTATCATGGAATTTCTAACTGCTAGTTGTCAAGATGCTAGAGGTATGTATACAACTCTTATTTATTTCAATATATTTTTCCACATATACAGATCGCATTAATTGCCTCCACAAATAATTTTTTTCTCAAAACATTATACCACACTTACAGTTCATTATGATTTGTTTAGGACATATATTACCATTGGCATATGCAATTGTTGATTCCGAGAATAATACATCATGGCAATGATTTTTTGAAAAGTTCAAGAAAGCGTATGGAGTGAGGGATAAAATGTGTTTTGTATCAGATAGGCATCAAAGCATAATTAGAGCTATATCGGTTATATTTCCAGATTTACCACATTACGCATGTATTTGGCATCTGTGAAAAAACATCAAAGAAAATTTCAGGAGAAACCAATTACAATTAAGGGAAATATATTATGCAATGGCTCGCGCATACACTGTGCAAGATTTTGATTACTATATGGCTGAAGTTAATCGAATTGATCATCGAGTGAAGACTTACCTGTATGAAATTGGCTATAGTAAATGGTCAAGGGCACATTCCACAAGTAATAGAACTATGACCATGACATCCAACATAGCAAAGTCGCTTAACTCAGCAACAAAAGACGCACGAGATCTCCCAATAACAAGGCTACTTGAAGAGATGCGTAAATTAATTGAGAAATGGAACTATGACAAGTCAAAAGAAGCTCTGTATACAAATACCAAACTTACAACAAATTATGAATCAATTCTTGCTGATAACCTGGAAATTGCACTACATATGATGGTAAGTTCTATTACTTATACTAATCATATTAATTATTCTAAATATAAATTGCACACCATAAATATTTATACTAATCATATTAATTATCCTCAATAGGTGCGACCTTCAAGTGACTACCTACATACCGTCACACATATGGGGAAAACTTTCATCGTTTGTATAAAAGCAAAAACATGTACATGTCAATAATTTCAACTCGATGAACTTCCATGTCCACATGCTTTAGCAGTATTACATAAAAAAGGCTTGGATGGAGATGATTACAACTCATTATACTATACCAAGGAGAACATGATGAAGACATATGATATCCCCGTACATCCAATGCCCGATGAAAGTACATGGGACTTACCCCAAGAAGTGGCTGAAGAAATTTTATTGCATCCAATAGGTAACAAAGTACCAGGAAGACCCAAAAAAAAAGACAAGAAAAAGCTTGGAAATCAACAAAAAAAAACATATAAAACTTCATGTGGAAAATGTGGACAAGAAGGGCATAACATCAGAACATGCAGGAACATGCCTAAAGAAAAATAGAAGTTACATATAGTAATTATATATAATGTGTATCTATTTCTTTAGAGTATTTTATGAATTTATTGATGTCATGTACATTATTATAGTCACTGATAAGATGTTTGTTGTTGATTGATGAGATGTTTGTTGTTGATAGACATTCACTGATTCATGATTTCCTTTTTCTTCTCCTTTGAAGCTCACAGATTCAGTAATGTACTCTCTTTTTTGTTATTTGTATGAATTTCGATTTCTTTGCGATTTGTGATGCTTCGTCACTTTAGTTTCATGGTCATTGCTACATATATGGAATAGTTCAAGAATTAAATTAATCTGATTGAAATTTGAAGTTAAATTACTAAATTCGACAACTCCAATTCCATTTCGTTTTGTTCATCATTACAGTTTCTCGCTAATTTTTTCTGCTACTCTACAGTTACTTACACTTTTTCCCCCTTAAAATTCTAATCCATTTCAGAATAGTAGATTTTGAAAATTATGTATTTCTCTTTCCTTGTGAATATAATTGGGTTTTTCTTATAATAAAAATCAGAATCTTTATTTTGTCTGATCAACAAAGTCTATGTATACCATTCTTTTATATGTACTCAGAAATGCATTTCAATAGTTGTTAATCCTGGTAATTGTTTTTTATTAGATTAGGATTTCTCATTTCAACTATTCACCTATGTGGATTTGACATTCTTATGAGTTTTTGTTGCATCTCTTTTATGTTTTTATACATGCAAAATGTGCTTGCAACAGAGAGGAATGCCAAAATGGTGCATCTGCCATGTAAAGCATACTTGAAGACATGTCAACTGATACTTAGCACATCACACAGTAATATAAATTTCATGCCACTACATATATGCATTACTTTGTTAAAAAGAGTTGGATGGGAATGAATTTAAAATTGTTTTTCTCTTCTCCATTTCTTGCATTATTCTCATGAAAATAACTATTCAAGAAATCGTAATCAATAATTGAGTAATTGAGTAATTGATCCATTTTATATGTTGCAACATTGGTCCGTTGTGGTAGCGATTTGTGTCTGAGAGGAGATCCATGAAGCCGTTGAGCAGGCACTGACTGTTCTTTTCAATTTGAGGCCATTACTGTATATATGTATTTTCTGTTTTTTCATACCATTCAATAGTCAGATAACAAAACATTAATAAGTAAGTCAATTTATGTGACTGATCGAGCTAGCATGGAGACTAATCTCTAAATACTAGATTTTTTTATTTTGATAATGGATAGATTTGATAATTAGAAAATAAAATCCAACAAAAACATAAAGAATCTCCTTTTTTAGGAGTAATTTTAAGAATTGTTTTCTTAACCATGACAATTGCTATCCACAAACAATTACTATCTCTTAAATTTTCACCAAAATATATAAACCTGAATCTTTAAATCTTAAAAACAGTGAAAAGAGTTGAGAACAAAATACAAAGATGAAGAAAAAATAGACACAATATATTTTTACGGAAGGAATTCTAAAAAGTAACATCAACTATTGTATAAGTGAATGGAAGAATAATGGTTAAATATTTACAACATCACTAAAAGCTAACTAAAATTAACGTGGAAAAGAGGAGAAAAAAAAAAGGAAAAACTGACCCACTACCCAATAAACTCAAATAACTTCTCATAGAATAACGTGGGCTAAAATATGCCAATTTCAATTTTAAAAAAGCTTTTTTTGTTATAAAAATAAGAAAGGGCTAAATATTGCCAATAAATAAAACGAGATTACATGTTGTGCCATTTGTTCAATTTTCCCGTTTCTTCATCTTCCTCTCCAAGCGAGAAAAAACACTGTGAGAAAAGAAAGAGAACAGCTATGGTGCCAGTTATGCAAAGCTCTGAGCGATGGGTCGAGAAATAGTAACCTTCCAATCAAATTAACTCCTCTTTTCTATGCAAAGCTTTCAGCCATGGATATGTAACTTTTAAATTTTTGCAGTCGACCAAAGCAAGTGAAGGATGAGGTGGTTCGAGTCCTCACCAACACTCTTGAGACCTCTAACGTAAACCATCACTTTTATTTGATTGATTTATTGCTAAGCACATTAAACACTTACTCCTAGGGTTTTCTTAAATTTCCTGTTGAGAAAACAAAATTTAGCATCCTTTACTTTACTGTAACTAAGTTGTTATCACTTTTTTATTTCTTATAGTGCCCGCATATGTTGTTTTATGGTCCTCCTGGAACTGAAAAGACGACCACTGATCTTGCCATTGTTTTCAAAGACCATGCCCATCAGCAAGTTGCGTAAGCTATGCTTTTTTTCTACTGTTTTTATTCTAGAAATTGTAAGGACTTAACAGCTTGCTGCCTTGCTTCAATTTCTAGGACCTGTATTCTATTCCTAGCTGCTTCTAGTTAGTTGTCTTGACCTAGTCATGTTTCTACATGCACGTTCTCTCCGTGATTCATAGATAGACAACTAGGGATGTTTTGTTTAAATGCATTTGGATAAGAAAATATATCTACTTCCTTGATTCTATGTCAAAAGAATTAAGTCATTATGGTTAGAATTTAATTAAATCTCCAACAGAGTCATTTTTGTTATGTCGTAATTTTACCATCTTTAAAAAAATCACTTTTCAAATATTCTAAGTAAAAAAAAAATTGAGGAAAATACTTAGAAAAGGCTCTCCACTTATTTTTTAAAAGAAATTAAGAAAACTTAATTTAAAAAAACTCTAACAGATTAAGTCTATAAATTTGGAGAAAATGAATAAGAGGTTCTCATTTATACTTTAAGAAGGTTTTTAAAGCATTTGAAGTGTCCGCTAACACATGGTTATCCAACGACTTGACTAAAATATTTTTTTTACTTACTCTTTGTGAAAAAAGTGATTTAATACAAAAGTAATTTACAATACAATTAACTTTAAGAAAAATAGTTAAGTAAGGAAAAATTTTATTTTATAAGAAAAGAGGACTGTAATTGAAAACATTTGGATTTAATTACAAGTGATAAGACTTTTAACAAAACTAGATTAATTAGAATCTATTTGAATATTTTTTGAAATAATTATTAAAATCAATTTGGTTAATTAAAGTATGAAAATCATTTAAAATAATTGAAGAATAAATAAAAGGTTTTACCTAAACACATTCAATAAAAATACAAGAGTTGATAAAAAAAATTTATTAAAATAAAGGAAAAAGGGTCTGAAAAATACTTCAACTTTGGCCGAAATTGTTGTTACGATACCAAACTTTATGGAGGACCTTTTACCTCCTGCACTATTTAATAGTGTATTTTAAAGGTATATATGTGTCCATGTGGACGCATTACTATTTATAATTATGCAATATTTATAATGTTCACGTTGGCACATATATACTTTTAAAATACACTATTAAATAGTGTAGGGGGTAAAAGGTCCTTTCCAAAGTTTGGTATTGTTACAACAATTCAAAGTTCGGATATATTTCAGACCTTTTTCCATAAAATAAACTAACATAAAGAACATAGTTCATCCTTTGGGGAATTTAATTAAATTAAACCGAATCAAGTAAAGGTTAGAGTAAGATAAACAAGAAAAAATTGCGCGGTTAAGTAAACTTATATTACTTAATTACTCATCATAGCTATAGTTTGTTATAATTACCACTCGCGACTAACATTGTACATTAATTACGTGGGCTGACTTCGAGTTTGTAAATGTATAATTTGCCACAATTATATAATTTGGAACTAACAATTCTTTGTTTGATTTGTATTTGTATACGATGTTTGTATTTGTATATGATGGTTTCCTTTGTTTTTTCAGTTTTTCATCATATACATTCAATCTTTTTGTGTATAACTTTTTAAAGCTTGTATAAATGTGTAGTTTTAGATTTTGTATAGTATAATTTGTATAATATATTTTGTATAATTGTTTAAAGTTCATACATTTATGTTTGTATCAATTCGTTATTTCGAGTTTTATTATATTTGTATAATTCCAGACTTTATATTAACCAATTATACAAAAACACGTGAATTATACAAACGAGATGCGAATTACACAAATTGTTGTCCTCTCTCGCTCGCCTCTCTCCTCCCTGTCCCAATCTCGCTCGCCTCTCCCGCCTTTCCCAATCTCTCTCGCCAGAATATACAAATACATATGTATAATATACAATTCTCTAACTGATATACATATATCATTCACCTCTCTCCCACTTTCAGCCCCATCTCGCTCGCCTGTCTCCTCCCTCTCCCAGTCTCGCTCGCTACTCTCCTTTTTATAACGTGTAGCTAAGAATCAAAATTAGCAAACTATAGTTATAGAGTGTAATTAGGCTATTTTTGAGTGGTTATATGCGAAAGTTTCTCGATAAACAAATAGCAAGAAAAGAATAAGGTAGAGAAAAGTAAATGAACATGGACTATTGTCCAAATTCCAAAGTGTTGGGCTGACAGGCCCATAATCTTCTTCCTATTCTAACTCTCGTAATGGATCCCAAACAGGGCTTTTAGCTCGATAAATATGTTGCCTACTGTGCCAAAAGGTTGGGCTTTAGCCCATTATCTTTCAAAAGCAAATGTGTATACATTGGAAGTATATCTATGTATACAGGCTGTATTTCAGCCTATTTTCATGTATATTGGGCTGTATACTGAAAATATACAGCATACAACGTGTGTACACCCATTTTTTGGGATTTTGAACATTTATGAACTAATTTCCAGCACTATGTTGGGTCTCCAGGACCTGTAGGTCCTATAACAACTTCCGAATATATAGGGGGCTGACTCAAGAAATAGGGAAAGCAAAAATCGAGCCTTTATTTATGGCTCAATTTGGAAATGCGAGGAAGATAAATCCACCATAGACTCAAAAGGGGGTCATACAAGCAACGAAAGAAAGAACCAGATAAATATCCTTTTAATGTAATTCAATTGAAATAAAGAGTAACTTAAACACTTGAAAAAAAAAATTGAAAAAAACAAAAAACAAAAATGCAACCAAAGCTACCAAACTTATAATGAACCACATAAATATCCTTTTAATGTAATTAAAGAAAGAGGCTGCACAAAGATGAAGGCACTATTCCTATTCTTTAGCAAGAAAAGACATTATTCAAAAGAAGACACAAAACACATAAGGAAAAATCCACCATAATTGTGAATGGGGCAGTGAACAAAGCACCAACATTTATCAATAATTAAACAAATCCTTGGAACATCATCACCATCCAAAAATGGGCATACATAAGGGAGAAATTCAGAGCTATGGTGAATTTGGACGAACATACAAGTTACTTCAAGATATAGAAACACATGATTATCCTAACGAACCAATTCTTATTAAAGTAGTACTGCTTTAATGACACCAAAGAATCAAGCATCGCATAATATTTAACTACTGTACTCGTATCATTATAAATGGAACTAATTCAAATACACTAGAGATTTGAGAATCACTAATGACGCAGTTATGCTATCTAAGTTAAAGCTAGGGGTGTACGTGACCAGGTTAGTTCGGATTTTTTCAAATATCAAACCAAATCATTTGTGTAAAAATTTTAAATTTATAAACCAAATCAAACTAATAAAATTTGGATTTTTTCAGGTTTTTCAACCCCGGGTTGGTTCGGATTTTTCAAATACCAAACCAAACCATTGTGTCGAACTTTTAAATTTATAAATCAAACCAAACTAATAAACCTCGGATTTTTTCAAATTTTTGAATTTTTCGGTAAAGTTTGCATACAAACATATAATTAACTTTTGATCCAAATATTTCTTTAGTCCAACCAAAATACAATTATCTAAGGTGTTTCTTAAGAAAATAACACAAAACATGAGATGAGTACTGATGAAACTAAAATATTCAATAAAAAATAATAATGAATCATCATATAAAATAAATATTGCAAAGTCATAATGAAAATGATTATAATTTAAAAGTACTAAATCATGCTAAAATAAGTTTAATAAGTATTAGTTATATTACTAAATACTTCAGGAAAATTAAAATTAGATTATGTATTTTAATTGTCTAAACCAATGTAAAACTAAAGAATAAATATTCAATATTATTGTCATTCTTAGTGTTGAATTGATTTTCTTTTTGAATTAGTAGTAATTTGATTTTGATTTAAGTTTTATTATAATTATCAACATCTATGAACTATAATCTTTATTGGACCATTCCGAATTCTAAGTTTTAAATTTGAAATAATATATTAAAAGATAAAAACTATTAAATAGTATAAGAAATATTTTAAAATTATATCAAAGTAAATATTTTTATGTATAAAATAAAATTTTAAAATTACATATATAATGTCGGGTTGGTTTGGTCTCGGGTTGGTTTGGTCTCGGGTTGGTTATTTTTAGTTAAAACCAAACCAACCCAAATATTGTCGGTTTTTTTTTTCAATATCAAATCAAGTCAAACCAAACCACTAGTCAAATTTTTTTTTTCAGTTTGACTCAATTTGCAGTTTGGTTCAATTTTGTACACCCCTAGTTAAAGCTACTCATGGCAGAGGCTAATATATAAGTAAAAAAATATATTGCACATGCATATAGAAGGAAATTAAAGCATTAAGTTAAAATAAAAAGGGCACAGGTAGCAATTTTGAAAGAAAAATAAGAAAAATAATAAAGTGGAATAGGCTAAGAATAAATTGAAAACGAGCAGAGCAGTCCCAAACTACACAATATCCATCTATAAAAGCTAGGAGATAAGAAGCGATCGCACATTTAATCAGCAAAACCATCTTTGACATGAACCAAATCGAAACTAACTATCAAGAATATTGAATACAACCTAAACAAATTAGAATAAGAACTTAACTCACAATCATGTTCGAACAAAATTTGACTAGATTAAAATCAAAAGGAACACATTCACGACATTCACATATGTATTCAAGATTAAAAAAAAAGAAGACAAAGTTAAATATAGAGACAGAGAGGTGACAAACCATCTTTGGATCAGATATCCCTCAAGAACAGATACTATATTAAAACACCAAGAACTCAAGAGATAGAAATATAACAATAGCTAACAACGCCATGTTGAAATAGCAAAGGCGAAGAGAATATCGTAAAAGGAAAGAGCGTTATCTTTTTCCGGGCAGCGAACTAAGGCAAACAAGCTGAGAGCAGTGACTCTTTTACCACGAAATCTCAACATGCAGGGGCGGAGGCAGCATATAATGATCCGAACCCCCTCGGCGAAAAAATATTACTATTTATGCATGATTAAAATTATTGTTTAGGTATGTTTAATAGATGTCGAACCCCCTTCCACTAGTTCATGTATTTACTTCTCAAATTTTGAACCCCCTTATTAAAATTTCTGGCTCTGCCACTGTCAACACAAACAACAAGCCAAGAAATCCCAGGCATAATCTAAGCGGTCAACTTCTCAGAACTTAGGATTAGAGAATCGTCTTGAATTTTTTTTAAGTGTAAAACGTCTATTGCCTCAGAACCAAACTCAAAAACGTGTCTCCAGCCCTTTGAGTGTGGAGCACTATTTATGGGGAAAATTAGAGCGATTTAGGGGGGAAATCTATTGGAAAATTTCAAGAAAATTTTGAATTTTCTTTCCTCTTTTCCAAGGCCACCAGTAAAAGATGGGAAAAAAAATGCTTTGAGACCTCACAAGAAAAGGGGAAAAAGGGGACGTGAGGGTGTACTGTTGCAGGCGAGGAGGACGGTTCGAGTACTGATGGGCACTGTTCACGCCGTTTGCTCTGTCGCTTCGCCATTTGCTCTGTGGCTATCAGAGTCGTGGCCCTATTTCTGGTTTTTTGGGATGATTTCGTAGATGGGGTGAGTCGCGACTTGTTCAAGGTTTTGCTGTTGTACGCTGTGTATTTGGATGAATTTTTGGGTTTCTTTCGGTCGCTATTGCGTACTGGATATGTTGTATTGTTGTTGTATCAGGTCCTTTTGATGGGTTTGGGCCGGGTTTTTGCTGATTGCAGGAATTGAAATTGAGAAATATAGTGGGCTACTGATACAGTTGTAGTGGGCTGTTGGGATTTAGAGTAAGGTTTGGGCCGGTTGAGTTGAAGAAAATAGGCTCAAAACTTGGTCTCAGGTGGGTTTGAGCTGAGGTAAAGAAAGAGCTTAGATTGGAATTGAAAATTTGGATTATTGTGGGTACATGTCGTGGTTTCTTACACCTTTTAAGTCAGGTGTTTTTCACGTAAAATATTGTGTTTTTACTTATTGTTCTTCCATTTTTGCTGGAACACGTTAGACAACTTGTTTCACACTTAGGCGATGTTTTATTAAGAAAATATAATTAGACTGAAATGACGGATTTTTAAGAGTCGCCACTCAATTTTTAAAGTAAAATTAAGAAAACTGTTGTTTTCAAAAGACTAAAACAGAAAATCTAATGAAAACTTTAAAAGGGGTTCGGTGTTCTTATTAGTGTTCTAGGAAGGATTTTAAAACATCTAGAACACCCGCTAAGGCGGTTATTCGGCAATTAACTATTTGGCTAAATTTATTTGACTTAATTTGAATTGAACAATTTTTATAGTTAGGACCATTTTAAGAGAGAAAAACAAAAATATTGAAATATTATCTAAGTGAAGTATTTTTGTAAAGTTATTTATTTATTAAATAAGTCAAGTAAAGACGAATAATATAGTTAAGTGATTAATTCAAAATGGGTGTCTTTTGGGGATTTGAATTTATTGAAAACCTTAAAATTAATTTTAACAGATAAACACATAATGACAATTAAGTAGATAGGGAAAGAGGATTTGGGCCCAAGTCTGGATCTGACCGCCTGGGCCATTACTTGGGCCTATTTTCATTTTGGGCCTTTGGTCCAATTCTTGCCCATTTTTGTACCTGTCCTAGACTAAATCTCGAAATTTACTTCTTTGGGCCTTAGGCCTATCTCCCACCTGTCCTAAATTCTAACAAGATAGTAAACACAATGACTAAGTGGGCTTAGGCCGAATAATAAACAAAATATAATAGCTGAAAATTTAGAGCTCGTTTAGCCCATTTATTTTGACTTCCGGCTTGTTCCCAAATTGACCTGTCCACCGACTCCTCTTCATTCAAATCGATAGGGCTAACTCAAATGAATTCAACTCGGAGATGCAGATAGGAGTCCAAAATGAACTCGGATTGATGTCGCATCTATTGAAAGTGAAGCAAACGAAAAGAGTTAGAATCGAGTAGAATCCAAAATCTTAGCATGATATTCAAATCCCGGGCAAGGGAGCTACATAGTAGTCATATGATAAGTTATTGAATAGGCCACTAAAAAATGAAAAGAAAAACAAGATTCATTTCAATTCTATCAAAAGGTAAGATAAGCATGAGCAATTAAAACGGCTACTGCATGTAAATAGCAAACATGATACAACTCCATGCACATGACAAAAGCTAATAATAAAGTATATGAAAGATTGGTAATTAGCAACACAAATGGATGAACCATAAAACATAAAATGTTTTAGGGTACAAGGCTGCACAGTGAACTACTAGTATCAAACTTTGTTACCTATTAATCAATAGTTAAGTATAATTCCTAAAGTGGAAAGAAAATGACTAAGTCATAGCAACAAAGCTCACGTGACGCCATTCAAAAGATAAGTTTAAGCCAAGACGAAGACCAAATAGGCATAGGCTGAATGTCAAACTAGTCATAAGAACTAGAATGAGCGTAACAAAGGAGTCTCAAATTTAAACAAAACGCAGAAAATCATCACACGGAGTAACACATAATTATGGACTTGTGCATTTTTATTAACAGTAATCAAATAAGAAAAGAAAGAAAAAAAAACAAGTTGTAGCCATTCATTTTGTACTAATACATAAATTGGACTAAGTTACTATCATTTCAAACTAAAATGAATAACAACCCCAAACAACTACGCATGCTATAAGGGCAAGGAAATCACGCTTTTGAAACAAGAGATATAACCCATTTCAATAAGAGAAAAGAAAAGAAAAAAATCTTCAATTATGGAGCAAGATGTGAACAATCAACAGCCAAACTAAATGCATCCAAATCAGTCCACGACAGGAACTCAACTCGAAATTATGGCTCAAATAGGACTCGACTTGACTACAATCATGAAAAGAAACAACTCAGAACAGAGAAAAACAGAACTAAAACTCAGAATGACAAACTAAGACCTCAGTGTCAAATAATCAACGTCATAAATCTTGAGATGCTAAAAAGAACATGTCGAAATATAAAAGATGGGAAAACAATTATAGATGAGGAGGGGTTACGTTTTTTCGGGCAGCGGACTGAGACGATAACGGGGCAGGGAACGATTCCACCACTACAAAAGCTCAAATACAAAACAACGAACAAGAAATCTGGGCAGAATCTCGAACTCAAATGAACGACCACCCTTCCCAAAATTTGGAATCGAAGTGCTTATCTATATTTCTTTTAATGGAGTTCTATGTCTATCTGCTAGAAAAATTCTAACCTTTTTCCCCCAACTTTTCTTCCTAAACTTTTTCCAACCTTTTTAACTCTCTTTTTTTCCCCAAACCCTAAAACTGAAAAAGAAAAGCCACTTAAATAGAGGAGAATAGGGCTGATTTAGGGGGAAATCCGGGTGGAATTTGTCCAATTCGAATTTCGAATCCCTTCCCGAGGATAAGATGCCAGCTCGAAATCAGTACAATTTTTCAACGGAAACAAAAGGATGGCCATCTGATATGAGCGAAGGAAAAATGAAGGAGAGGATTGAGACACCTGAACCGATTCTCAAATGATTTTGGTGTGAACAGATGAGAGAGAGAAGTAGAGGACGCGCGAGGTCGCGATTGGATTGGGTTTGCTGCTTGTTTCGCTATTTCTAGTTGTGTCTAAGGAGGAAGACGTGCTGGGGTCGGGTATATGTATTGATGTATGTTGTCGTATTGTTGTTGCTGGAAATTTGTATTGCTGATGTTTTGTTTGGATCGCTAGTGGACTGTATTTCTTTTTGTTGGAGTTGGAATTGAAATAATAGGACCTGCTAAATTGGAAATTGGTGGGTTTTGTTGTTGGGTCTTTTGAAATATTAAGTTTGGGGAATTGTATAAAAAGGGGTATTGAAAAGGAATCCAAGAATGTGGTCAATTGGCTTATGAAAAATAACCACATGAATTGCAATTTCGATCAAACTGAAGCAATTGGTTGATTTCGGTCAAAATTTAAATAAGATGAATTGTTATTAATTAATTAATAAGTTTCTTAATCTTAACTAAATAAAATAATTAGCTTAATTATAAACTAATTAATTAAAAAATATAAACTATTGATTAACTAAATTAGTTAACAAAACATTTAATTAAAAAACAAAATCTTTTTGGAACGATTTTTGAATATTTAAAATGTACTAATTATATACATAATTATGTAAACATATATATTATTTTTTAAAAAAGATAATTATTATTATTATTATTATTATTATTATTATTATTATTATAAAATGACAAAATTACTTGAAAAAAAAGTTTTGGATTTTATAAAGTAGAATATTTTAAATCGTTTAAAATTTAAGAAGCTCGATGATTAATATATATTGTGAAGGTCCAAAATTGGGTGTCAACAACTGTCCTTCGTTTGACTACGATTGATGAAAGAAATCTGAGTCAAATGAAATTGACAAATCTAATTTTGACCGACCACATCTCCATCTCTTCGAAAAAGAACTTTTGGTACGGACTTGGGAAATATGGTCGAACTCTGGTATTCAGATTTCCTACATATCTCAGGCTAAATAAGAATTCGGGCCACTGTAGTTCGATAAGTTTAATTTGAAGCACGATTTTGAAATAATTCAAAAGTTATCCCGATATCGAATTATGAAGACACCAAAATGCTTGGGAATAAGATTTGAGAGAGGATTGTTGGAATACAGTCGAGTTTTCAACACTGATCCTGCCTACATATCCTTAAACATTAGGAATCAGGCTGCTTGTAGTTCGACTCAATCAGTTGAAAGAAATCCCTTATGCTAAGATATCCTTCGGTTGGGAAGAATGACAAATAAGTCGAGTATGAAAAAGAGGCTTGCAACCTCTTAGCCATGAATGTGGAGCTCTTCACATCCATAAGTAAAACTTACATTGACATAATTTCCAAAGCTCTTGGTGTATTGTCACTCAGATTAGAACATTGCTTTCGGCGAAAACCAAAAGTTTTCGAATGAGAAACTAAAACCAAGAAACTTAAAGAAAAACCCACATGCCTTCTGATAGGGGTGTGGTTTGATTGTGGTGGAAGTTGTTCCTCTGCTCGCGTCCTAAGAGTTTGGCACTCCTCTTTGGACTATGTTCCAGTTCGCTGCTAAGAAAAATTTCCACGTTGTGCTGCATCCTTTTTTATGTCGTCCGCACCTGTGGTTTGTTTTGGAGAATTCACCCTTCCGGATGCTCTCGACAAAGACTGAGATAAAACTCATTAGCATAAAAAATGTAATTCAAATGGGAGACAGTGTCTTTTACCGTGTTGACACTTAATTGTTCTCCTTGATCATCTGACGTTAACTCCATCGGGTTTGACGTAAAGCAAATAAAGTTTGTGTCTCATATTTGCAATATAATCTTCAATGTACTCTTCCTTTGATGTCGAAGTAATAAAATAGGCTGATGTATTATGTTGATAGTTCTCTTGCTGCCGTTGTTGCAAATGAAAATAATGATGATGATTCTTCATTAGTAAGATGATGATAATTCGTTGGTAGGATAATATTGATCTATTGGTAGGATAATGTTGCTATATGATAGGATGATGATGATCCATCGATATGATGATGATGTTGATGCTCCACTGATAGAATAATGATTCCTCATTGTTAGGATGACGATAATGATAGGATGGTGATGCTACTCCATCGATAGGTTGATGATGACGCTCCATCGATAGGATGATGACGTTGATGTTCCATTGGTAGGACAATGATGCTTCATTGATAGGATAACGATAATCCATTGGTAGAATAATGTTGATCCATTGGTAGGATGTTGTTGCTCCATCGATAGAATGATGATGATTAACAATTTTCTATTGATAGGATAATATCGATGAAGATCCATCGGTAGGATGACGATAATAAAGAACCGTCAGTAGGATAATATTGATCCATTGGTAGGTTAATGATGATCCATTGGTAGGATAATCATAATGTTGATCCATTGGTAGGATAATGATAATGAAGATCCGTCGGTAGGATGATATTGATCCATTGGTAGAATAATGTTAATCCATTGATAGGATAATGACAATGAAGATCTGTCAGTAGGATGATGTTGAACCATTGTTAGGATAATGATGCTATATGATAGGATGATGATGATCCATCGATGGATGATGGTATTATAATACCCTAGGAATGTCCATCTGGGTGGTAAAGACAATGTCCCTCTGGGTAGTTCACATTACTGCGTCTAATATCGACCAGATTCGTGAATATTCTTCAAACGTTCTTGATGCTGAAAAATGTAATCTTGTGTCATCGAAGATGCTTGTATATGTTGAGAGTGGTGCTTTCACTTGTTCCCATTTTGAACACTTTGTTTTTAATTGTGATTCATATTTGGCTGGGAATTTAAACGAGGTGGTGTTGCTCGTATTCTGAACTCTTTCATTTTCTTCTGAAAAACTTCAATGACTTTCCTGCATCCACATAAAAGTTGTCAATTTTGGGGAGCTTCTCGCCCTTTGACTTCTCCATATTCGTTGAATGAAGGAATATGATGAACTTGAGGCAATCTTATAGACCTGCATCCACAAAAAAATTGTTAGTGTTTAAAATAGACTGATCTGTGTCGACTTCTTCAATCACTTGCTCATTGTCTTGCTATCTTCAGTTGATCGCTCTGACCTTTTGCTTCTCGATAGACAAGACAAAACATGTTATGCAAACATATTTGAAACATATACATAAAAAATTTAAGAAAAGTTTTCAAAAAGCTGTAATTGAAAAAGATCACTGTCAAGCGTCATTTCACGTCAAGCTTATATGAACGTCCTTGGTTCGAAACTTTGGTGTGTCCGATAGCTTGTTCTGGAGAATGCAAAAATCTTTGAGGCTTGGGAAATTTCTAGCATGATTCTCCCGAAATCTACTATAATCGGGAAGTTTTGTAGTTGACTCTGAAATTCAAATGTGTCGGTGATTGCTGCAGTTGACTATGAACTTTAACGATGCCAAAGATCATTTGAAGTTAGCTTTAAACTTCTAATATGCTCGAATTATTCAAAATTTACTACAAACTTCTAATGATGCTTGAAGGAATTTTTGAGGCCATCCTTAAAAATTTCTGTCCTAGTTAGATGTCTTGGGGTATCTCGATCTATTGATATATGACTTGTAGAATTTTTTAGACCCTCTCAAAAATTCTGTCCCAGTTACAACTCACAATGTATCTTCAATCTTGACTTGTTGGAGAAAATATCTTCCTCTTTAGAATTTTTGAGTCCCTCTCAAAAATTCTGTCAAGTTTTTATTGTATAGAAAAAAAGAAATCTTATGAGAGATATGACCGAGCCCTTGTGGCGCATACATATCCCGTTGAGGCAGAAATCATGTCAAATGTAGTTCCCCCTCTCGAGGGTTAACAAAAATAAGAAATTTACAAAGAAACCGACCGAGGCAGACATAGGCCGCCTATGTATCTCATTCTTGAGAATTCAGGTCGAACGTAGTGCAAATACAAGGAAATATTAAAAGGGAATAAAGGGGTGACTGAGGCCGACATAGGCCACCTACGTATCTCATTCTTGAGAATTCAGGTCAGACGTAGTTCATTACAAAGGGATAAATTCTAAGCATAAACTATTACAAGGAAATAAAGGCAATTACAAGGAAAAGATAGAAATCGAGTCTTCAAACATGATATATTTCGACAACATTTAACTAGATTGATGACTTGTGAGATCCAATGTTCATGCACAACCATGTGATGTCATCAGAAAAATGTATCGATGTGTTCTCCAAGCAAACTGATGAGTTCTCTTTCTTGAGTTTTTGTTAGATAGGCACCAATTTTGATTTCTCTTATGCATTCATCATTTTTCTGATTCACTATTCTGATCTCTTCTGAATTCAGCTTATCGTGACTTTTGAACTGGCTGAACTCCTCAACCAGGTGTTTGGGTACCGTAATCTTCTCATTGTAGTCCTCAAATTTCTCTGCATCTATCCCATTTTGTTCATTCAGCTTGTGACATGACATGATATTGACAGATTTGAAAATATTTTCATTGAAATCATAGAGAGATGCTGTTAGATAAATATAAAGCAAGTAACGCAAATTTTTGCAATAAGGGATGTTTTCATTTGAAATAAGAAAATAAGAACTTCTGTCATGACGATAAATCATTTTGCCTTTTCAAAACATCAAGAGGGAGATTAAAATCTAGTGAGGCAAAAATTGAATAAAGGATGGGTCTCGAGTCTCATTCGAAACACCACCAATTTTTTAGAAATAACATATAAAATTGTCTATGTCTACCAAGACGAGCGAGGAATCAAGAACGAAGTGGATGTCCAGTTAGACATTTGCTCCTTTGGCTCGCTGTCTAGTATGACTGGTGCCTCAATCATCTCTACAAGCATAATATCACCTTCTTTGATCAAATTCTTGATTACTTCCCCTACACCAATTTGCATTGAAAAGGACTGATATAAGTGAGACAATTTTGGAAAAGCTTGATCGATTTTCTGCTTGTTCTGACCCTCCTTTGGCACTAAAGCACAAGCTGGATAAGGTACCATGATCACAAATTTGGGTTTCTCTCTTTTGGTTGGAGAGGCTACAACTTTCTCAAACTTTTCAAGGTTGGCTGAGATTATAACTTTCTCTACTTTCAAATCTTCTTTGACTTCAATCATATTAATAGTCACGCCTCCATGATTCGGGATGGAGTTACTACTGACATTAGGAGTGGCAGTCTTAAGAGTGATGACCTTTTGATCTATCAAGTCTTGAATTTTATGTTTCAAGTTGATACAATCCTCAATAATATGACCAACACCTCCTGAATGGTAAGCACAGTGAAGATCGGGTCTATAAAGCTTGGAATTGACATTGATATTTTTTTGGATCAATTGTCTGTATCAGGCCAGCTGATTTTAATCTCTCAAAAAGTTGTGTTCGGCTCTCAACCAAAAGAGTAAAGACTCTAGAAGGTTTCTTCTCAAGATTTAGGCGAGGAGGATTGTAATTATTTTGTGGATGTGGAGGCATTTGACGATAGTTTGCAGGATTTTGATGATTTGGTGTCGGCATTTGGAAAATTGGGTATTGCGAAGCTCGGTAGCTAGGAGGGGTGTTTTGGTAGTGTGGGGATTGAATTTGGTAACTTGATTGGATATTTGAACAATTAACTGATGTAGCTTGGTAATATGGTTGGGTATTTTGGTAAACAAGAGGTGGAATTCGGTAACTTGGTTGTGGAGTTTGGTAATTAGGAAATAGAATTTGGTAACTTGGTGGTGGAGTTTGATAACCTGATTGGGTATAACAAGCTGGATATGAATTTTGTAGAGCTCGAGGATAACCTTTGTAAGGTGAGGATTTTCTGAGATGTCATTTTCCATCAGATGTGCAGGAAATAGAAAACACATCCTCTCTCTTCTTTTTCAACAATCCTGAAGATTCGGTTGAGGAGGCAACGTGAGAAATCTTTTTGGTTTTAATCCCATCTTTGATAGCCTCACCTACATTGACTATCTCCGCAAATTTTGCTCCAATGAGCAACATAATCCTATGATAATACTCTGGCTTTTGAATGCGTATGAACACTTCAACGATCTCTTTCTCAGACATAGAGGATCGAACCCGGGTAGCCTCTTTCCTCTACGTATACGCATATTCACGATAGCTTTCAATGGATTTCCGCTTAATTCTCTCCAAAGAATAGCGATCAGGAACGATCTCAACATTGTAGGTGAACCGTTCGACGAAATCTTTAGCTAGTGCATTCTAGCTAGACCACTGCTTTGTCTCATGGGAGGTAAACCATTCCAACGCTTCTCCATTCAAACTTCGGCTAAAAAGCCGCATTAATAAAGCTTCATCCACGAGCTGGTCACAATAGGACCTCAGGTGTGCCAAGGGATTCCCTGTTCCTCCGAAAGTGTCAAATTTTGGTACTTTAAACCCTTTCGGGAGGTCCAGATTCGGATGGATGCACAGATCCTCATAACTCAACCCATCGACTTCAGGAATATAGTGCAGCTCCTTCATGGCTTTCCTAATCTCTTCTTTCATATTCAGCTTGGCTGCGTCTTCCTGTGACCTCCACTCTCTCATGTTCCTCATAGTGATCAAGCTCCGAACAATTGACATAGGGTTCATTTGGAATTGGAATTTGAAAAGTAGTCTTTTGAGGTAGGGGTGGAGCTATGAAGGGATTCTGGGTATTTTGAGGGGCTTGGTAATTTTGGAGGAAAGTCTGAGGGTTGGTATGTTAATTTTGGTGATGGGTGAAGGTTTGCGGACTGCTAACATTTTGATTTTGAGGGGGAGGGCAAACTTGCGGGTTGGCATTTTGATGAGGAGGGAACGTTTGGGGGTTGGTACCTTAAGGAGGAGGTGGTGTTTGGTAAGAAACGGAGGCATGATGGGGATTAGGGCGGTTAAGTCGATGATTGGGGGATTTTGAGCGGGGTTAGAGGGTGGATTCTGAACCTGTTCCGCGCTTGGAGGAGGAAAGTGGAGTGGAGGTCGTCCATTTCCTAGAGGGTTGAAAGCGAAAATTTGATTAGGCAAATCTTGTCTTCTTTGCATCTCAACCCTCATTTCGGCAATCTGTTGCATTAATTGCATAATTAATTCATTTTGATCAGCGACAGTGGGTTGAACCACAACAACATCAGTCAAGTCAATCTCTTCATTGTTATCACCCATTACTGCCTTTCCTTTTTGTGAATTTTGATCAGGGAAGGAATCTTTGGGAGCCTTAGATCTTGTAAAATAAGGTTGTTCAGTCAGCTTATCAACACAGACCAGTTCTAAGTACCTGACAAATAAAAATAACTCAAAAGGTAAACGTGTTAGTGTCTGAAGGTGATAAATAGTACAAGATATCACACATAGGTGTAAACACCCAAGAGTTGCTTCATTCGAAGATAAACTGGCCCATCGGTATAGAGAAATAGCTAAATAGATAGGAATTTATCGATTTGACTTTGGGATTAGTGGATCAAAGAAGTCGACTTTCGTGGAGCCAATGTCGTTTTGATACTTCTAATTTTCGATTGATATGAAACTCTAGTCTCCTTTCAAGAGTTGGAAAAACATAATTTCTCAAAAATGGGGACCGAGCCTTGAAAGGTTGCCTACGTATCTCACGAGGGAGAATTCAGGTCCTACGTAGTTCGACCCACTTGTTGACTTGAGACGGAAAAAAATTGACCCTATTTCTGATATGGGAGAGTTAGGATTTGAAAGTGGAGTTTGAATTTTGTTGGGAAACTAAAGACTCAAAGAGTATTTGGACGCACTTTTGATAGTGACTTGATATTTGTGCTTAGCGGATTCTAGAAAATTTCCAAAAAAAGTAGGCTAGAACATCTCCAAATAAATCAGTAATCACACAGGCAGTTATAACACATAAACAGTTATTGCGCGTTTTTAAACAAATATGTGACCCTCTTGTGCCAAAGTAGGCCTAACGATTCGAGGGATGTATACGTCATTGAAACATTTCATTGCCCCCAAAACCCGAATTTATACAAATTTTATGAATAAGCTGAATGAGGATACATAATAGGGGAAATAAGATACAAAATAATCAGTTCCGCGTAGGGGTACAATCCTAAATTGTGCTTCCACGAAAGGTCCTTCGCCTTTAATTTCTTGTCATCTCCGGATGTCCACACTTTGGACGGAATAATAGCTTGTACAACTCCTTCTTCGACTAGAACAAACTATTAAACTCTCAACCCCCAAGGAACAATGATTTTTCAAACAACGTATACATCCTTCAAAATTAAACACATAAGTATGATCGTCCGTTTAGACCATGAGCCGTTTTGGACTAAATGTGGTCTCTCTAATGGTCCCAACACGTCTTGGGTGTTGAGTCATCTTAGTTTAATGCGCTAAAAGAGATTTGGTTTCGCTCTACGCTAGTTGACTAAGAGTTGATTGAGACAAGACTTGGTTATCCGAGTTGGACAAACCGCGGGGTGAAATATGATAAACGACGTTGGATGACTACAGGTCAACTATTCGTTTATCACTTCGAAAGAATTCAAAGGTTCTTTTCTGACGGACAGCCGTGGAAAGCCACGTAACCGCCTTTTTCCTAATGTAAACTATTTGTCATTTGGAGGAATCAGTGTCAAGAATGTCACAGTTTATAATTTACAAAAATTGAAACAATTAAAAAGTTTAAACAAATAGCCAAATAAGTTAATTTTAAGGTTAGAACCCATTCAATTCCCTAGCGGAGTCGCCATTCTATTTTACTAAGAAAATATAATTAGACTGAAATGACGGGTTTTTAAGAGTCGCCACTCAATTTTTAAAGTAAAATTAAGAAAACTGTTGTTTTCAAAAGACTAAAACAGAAAATCTAAAGAAAACTTAGAAAGGGGTTCGGGGTTTAGGAAGGATTTTGAAGCATCTAGAACACCCGCTAAGGCGGTTATCCGACAATTAACTATTTGGCTAAATTTATTTGACTTAATTTGAATTGAACAATTTTTATAGTTACGACCATTTTAAGAGAGAAAAAGAAAAATATTGAAATATTATATAAGTAAAGTACTTTTGTAAAGTTATTTATTTATTAAGTCAAGTAAAGACGAATAATTTAGTTAAGTGATTAGTTCAAAATTGGTGTCTTTCGGAGATTTGAATTTATTGAAAACCTTAAAATTAATTTTAACAGATAAACACATAATGACAATTAAGTAGATAGGGAAAGAGGATTTGGGCCCATGTCTGGATCTGCCAGCCTGGGCCAGTACGTAGGACTATTTTCATTTTGGGCCTTTGGTCCAATTCTTGCCCATTTTTGTACCTGTCCTAGACTAAATCTCAAAATTTAATTCTTTGGGCCTTAGGCCCATCTCCCACCTGTCCTAAATTCTAACAAGATAGTAAACACAGTGACTAAGTGGGCTTAGGCCGAATAATAAACAAAATACAATAGCTAAAAATTTAGAGCTCGTTTAGCCCATTTATTACTTCCGGCTTGTTCCTAAATTGACCTGTCCACCGACTCCTCTTCATTCAAATCAATAGGGCTGACTCGAATGAATTCAACTCGGAGACGTAGAAAGGAGTTCAAAATGAACTCAGGTTGATGTCACATCTATTGAAAGTGAAGCAAACGAAAAGAGTTAGAATCGAGTAGAATCCATAATCTTAGCATGATGTTCAAATCCTAGGCAAGGGAACTAGATAGTAGTTCATATAATAAGTTATTGAATAGGCCACTAAAATTGAAAAGAAAAACAAGATTCATTTCAATTCTATCAAAAGGTAAGATAAGCATGAGCAACTAAAACAGCTACTTGCGTAAATAGCAAACATGATACAACTCCATGCACATGACAAAAGCCTATAATGAAGTATATGAAAGATTGGTAATTAGCAACACAAATGGATGAACCATAAGACATAAAATGTTTCAGGGTACAGGGCTGCACAGTGAACTACTAGTATCAAACTTTGTTACCTATTAATCAACAGTTAAGTATAATTCCTAAAGTGGAAAGAAAATGACTAAGTCATAGCAACAAAGCTCACGTGACGCCATTCAAAAGATAAGTTTAAGCCAAGACGAAGACCAAATAGGCGTAGGCTAAATGTCAAACTAGTCATAAGAACTAGAATGAGCGTAATAGAGGAGTCCCAAATTTAAACAAAACACAGAAAATTATCACACTGAGTAACACATAATTATGGACTTGTGCATTTTTATTAATAGTAATCAAATAAGAAACGAAAGAAAAAAAAAACAAGTTGCAGCCATTCATTTTGTACTAATACATAAATTGGACCAAGTTACTATTATTTCAAACTAAAATAAATAACAACCCCAAACAACTACTCATGCTATAAGGGCAAGGAAGTCACGCTTTTGAAACAAGGGATATAACCCATTTCAATATGAGAAAAGAAAAGAAAAAAAAAACTTCAATCATGGAGCAAGATGTAAACAATTAACAGTCAAACTAATTGCATCCAAATTAGTCCACGACAGGAACTCAACTCGAAAGTATGGCTCGAATAGGATTCGACTTGACCATAATCATGAAAAGAAACAACTCAGAACAGAGAAAAACAGAACTAAAATTCAGAATGACAAACTAAGAGTTCAATGTCAAATAATCAACGTCATAAATCTTGAGATGCTAAAAACAACATGTCGAAATATAAAAGACAGGAAAAGTATTATAGAGGAGGACGCGTTACCTTTTTTCGGGCAGCGGACTGAGACGATAACGAGCAGGGAATGATTCCACCACTACAAAAGCATGAATACAAAACAACAAACAAGAAATTTGGGCAGAATCTCGAACTCAAATGAACGACCACCCTTCCCGAAATTTGGAATCAAAGAGCTTATCTATTTTTCTTTGAATGGAGTTCTATGTCTATCTGCTAGAAAAATTCTAACCTTTTTCCCACAACTTTTCTTCCTAAACTTTTTTCAACCTTTCTAACTCTTCCCCCCCCCCCCCCCCCCCCCCCCCCCCCCCCCCCCAACCCCTAAAACTGAAAAATAAAAGCCGCTTAAATAGAGGAGAATAGGGCTGATTTAGGGGGAAATTCGGGTGGAATTTGTCCAATTCAAATTTCGAATCCCTTCCCAAGGATAAGGTGCCAGCTCGAAATGAGTACAATTTTTCAACGGAAACAAAAGGATGGCCTTCTTCTTTGAGCGAAGGAAAAATGAGGGAGAGGATTGAGACACCTGGACTGATTCTCAAATGATCTTGGTGCGAACAGATGAGAGAGAGAAGGAGAGGACGCACGAGGTCGCGATTGGACTGGGTTTGCTACTTGTTTAGTTGTTTCTGGTAGCGTTTGGGGAGGAAGACGCACTGAGGTCGGGTATATGTATTGATGTATGTTGTCGTATTGTTGTTGCTGGAAATTTGTATTGCTGATGTTTTGTTTGGATCGCTAGTGGTCTGGGTTTCTTTTTGTTGGAGTTGGAATTGAAATAATAGGGCCTGCTAAATTGGAAATTGGTGGGTTTTGTTGTTGGGTCTTTTGAAATATTAAGTTTGGGGAATTGTATAAAAAGGGGTATTGAAAAGGAAGCCAAGAATGTGGTCAATTGGCTTATGAAAAATAACCACATGAATTGCAATTTCGATCAAATTGAAGCAATTGGTTGATTTCGGCCAAAATTTAAATAATATGAATTGTTATTAATTAATTAACAAGTTTCTTAATCTTAACTAAATAAAATAATTAACTTAATTATAAACGAATTAATTAAAAATATATACTATTGATTATCTAAATTAGTTAACAACACATTTAATTAAAAAACAAAATCTTTTTGGAACGATTTTTGAATATTTAAAATGTACTAATTATATACATAATTATGTAAACATATATATTATTTTTTAAAAAAGATAATAATAAGAATTATTATTATTATTATAAAATGACAAAATTACTTGAAAAAAAAAGTTTCAGATTTTATAAAGTCGAATATTTTAAATCGTTTACAATTGAAGAAGCTCGATGATTAGTATATATTGTGGAGATCCAAAATTGGGTGTCAACAAGCGAAAAGTTAAGTTAGTTAATTACTAGGTCGTGCAGATTGTTGCTCTTATTATAATCCTAGCAATCATAAACAAATTTGTATTTTATGCTATCTTGCATAATGCTTTGTTGTTTGTACTTTCCATTCAGAAGAGTAATTTGTTGAATTGTACCTTGCACTTGATTCTTAACAGTGCTCTAGCATGGATTGGGTGGATTGGACGTGTCAGGTTGGAGCTTCGTTG
The DNA here is from genome assembly GCF_019186545.1 of Solanum stenotomum. Taxonomy (NCBI): domain Eukaryota; kingdom Viridiplantae; phylum Streptophyta; class Magnoliopsida; order Solanales; family Solanaceae; genus Solanum; species Solanum stenotomum. The sequence continues at coordinate 47,587,232 of NC_064285.1, read as the reverse complement.
AGGTAAAGGTAAGTACGTGATAATTTTGTAACAACCAGAGTATGAATGTTCTCAAAATCACTACAACAAAAATAACTTTTAGCGGCAATAAATAGACACATTAATAAAGAGTGCTAAAGTCTTTACCGGCATTAGTTAAGTGCCATTAGATCTTATATATCGCTAAAGGCTTTAGGGACATATACAAAGAGTGTTAATCACCGCTAAAAATACATATTTATTGGCAATTGAATTATTGCCATTAAATAATTGCCGCTAAAGATCATTTTTTTGTGTAGTGAGTAAAATTCAGATATTTCTTTTAGTAACAGTTATTTTAACACTTTTTCCTTCAAAGAATATCTTGGTTGCAACCTCACATCAAAATTATGACACTAAAGATTTTCTTTTGCAACTTTAGCAGGAAAATTAGTAATGTGGTTATGAAGCATCTACATTATTGTTATATTCTAGGTGTTTTGATGATTCTCACAAATGCAGGGACCTGGTCCCTGATAGAGTGCTCTTGTCCAGATTCAAATGGGGTACAGCTATAAAACTGCCATGATAGGTGGTAGGTGAAAAGTGCAGTGTACTGCACCAACAGGAAGAACAGGCAAGACTGTCTGTTTCAGTGTCTCACAAATGCAGAGACCCGATCCCTGGCAGAGTTCTCTCGTCTAGATTTATAGTGGTGTACAGTTGGAAAGCTATCCTGTCAGAGGTTGGTGAGGCGTCAGCGTACTACACCAATCAGAATGGACGAGGTTGTTTGTCTAAAGGTCAATAACTATGTATGGTTGACTTAGTCAACATGAACAACAACAAATTCATTTATTCATTCAAAAGGAGAAAGAGCCAGCAAGTCTTCTAAAAAACTCACCAAGAAAGGTTTGCAAGGGACCTGGTCCCTGCAAGACTGCGTATATGAAAGGACGACAAGGCAACTGTCAGAAAAGTTTCCATCTCTGATGTGGTAGGTGCACGTCTCTCCAGAGAGGCAGGCTCTCAGCCAATGGGCAGTCCCAAGGAATTTGTGTTCATTTTGATATAGTCTTTTCTCAAAAACACAAACTCAAGATTTGGCAAACAAAAACTTGGATTTTCTCTGAAAATTCATAAGCTTGAAAAGAGAAGGCCATCTTCAAGGAAGAACACTGCTCAACTCAATAACGGGACCTGATAGAGTGAAGAAGAGTCTTTGTTGTATTTTGAGCTTTGTGTCTTATGTGCTTACATTGTAAATCTACTCCTAAGTTATAAAGGATTGTAAATCATTTGCTTGTCTAACTATTTAGTTGAGTCGTATTAACTAGAGTTAGTTAGTCGAATCTTCTAAGTTTTGGTCAAGCCTTTTACACCATTGTTTTGGTGTTCTCTTGGGTAGAGTTGCCTAGGAGTGTCAACTAGGGTTAGTTGATGTGTGGGGCAGCGGAGTTGCTGCTCGTTTAAGATCTTGTCTTGGAGATCGAAGTTGGTGGCTAGAGTTAGCTTGGGGGTTCTTAAAGTCTAAATCAACTAGAGTTAGTTGGTTTAGTGGGCAATAGGATTATTGATTTTGCTCGTTTAAATAATATGAGTATTACTTAGTGTGGGATTAGGGTGTTAATCGGTTATAAACTGTGTTTCACTTTTGCTTGAGAAGATTAGTGAAAACAGTTTGAAAATTCTGTGTGACAGGTCGTGGTTTTACTCTCTTGAGCAAGGAGGTTTCCACCTAAAACTCTTGTGCTTGTTTTACATTGTGCTATTTATTTTCTGCATTGTTATTTTGTCTAGGGACTTGGTCCCGTGATCACTGGTGGATGCATACATTCAAATAATTGGTATCAGAGCTTGACTTTTCTATTTGGTTAACACCAAGAAAAGAAAAGATCTTGAAGGAATGACTGCACCACTAAACCTGCAAAGAAGTCAGTCCCCTGCAATGCCTCATCTTCTTGATGGTTAGTTCTATAGCTATTGGAAGATTCAGATGAGTGACTATCTTATGGCGGAGGACATTGAGGTGTGGAGTGTCATCTGTGAAGGTCCCTATGTGCCAACTATGGAGGTCATAGATGGAAAGGTCAGAAGAGTCATTCCTATAACGCGACAACAGTATAATGACTTAGACAGACGATTGGTCCAGAAAAATCATAAAGCAAGGAAGATGCTGATGTGTGGCCTTAGCATAAATGAATACAATCTGATCTCATCTTACGAATCAGCTAAGGAAATCTGGGATCTGTTGAGAACAACGTATAAAGGTACTGAGGAAACAAGGAAATCTAAGATAGATCACCTTACTACTCAGTTTGAAAGCTTCACCGAAAACGAAGGTGAATCTATTCATGAGATGCGTACCAGATTCTCGACCATCATAAATGAGCTTAGGTTTTTTCAAAAACATGTCCCTGTGTGCAAGCAGGTCTCCAAGATTCTAGAAATTCTTCCCAAATCTTGGACAAATGAATCCATGGTCGGCGGTGAGACAAGGGATCCTGACATGGTGACTCTGGATGCACTATTTGAGCATCTTCAAATTCATGAAATGCATAGAAAAATGGAGGGTTGTATTCTCGAAGGTGAAATCAAAGAGAGGGACCAGGTTCAGGCGATGAAGGAGGAACTGGCTGCATGGGAAAATTTCTCAAGTGATTTAGATGATTCTGAGCACTCTAATGATGCTTTCATGGCAAAGTCAGATGAGGAAGATGCTGATGAAAAGGTAACCCTATCATATTTCAAGCAAAACTTGAATACATTTTCTATCAGTAAATTGAGAAAGCTAGATGTTGTATTACTTGATTTGATAAGTAAGATAACAACTGAGGATGATCTCGTGAACAATAGCCTAGACATCTCTCAAGATGGAAACATTAATTTAGTCTCCCAAATATCTGATATTGAAAATCAAATGGTTGTTCTAGAAGCTGAAAATCTAGAACCGAAGGAAAATATAAAAGAGGTGACTAATACAGTTTTTAAAGGAAAGAACGAGGCAAGCAGCTTGCAGCTAGAGCTTGAAAATAAGCTGCATATTGCTAAAATGAAGATGGAATTGGCTTTAGAGAGAAATTGTGTGCTGAAGAGGGACTTGGTCCGTGTAAAAGAGGAACTTGAAAAATCCCTCAAATGGACCAATTCCTCCAAGATTCATAGAAATCTAATTGGTCAAGGCAACAACAATAGAAGAGGGATGGGGTATGAGCAGATAGAGTCATCATACAATCCTCACAGCAAAAATGATTTTGATGTTGATAATCTGCTATGTGTGCATTGTGGTCGAGATGACATCTTAAGAAAGATTGTCCAGTTTTGAAAAAATATGAAGGAAGTGTGTCAAACTATTCCAAATAGATGAATAGACTGGAGAAGGGACATAGTCCTGCTTATGGTCTCAATTTAAAGAAAGCCAGTCTACCTTACTAGACAAAAGATCATCTTATCACTCCATTATCTGCTTACTGGGAACTCCGTCTCAAATGGGTTCCCAAGGCTAACAAGTGATTTGTTGTGCAAGTGAGAGGAGGGAACATCAGTCAGTGTTGGTTTATCAAGAGTAGATGCTCAAATCACATGACTGAGAAAACTACAAAACTTCCTCTCTCTCAAGGCACTTCAAGGTGGATGTGTCTCTTTTAGTAATGGCAAGAAATGGTACATTCTTGGGGTAGGCAGAACTTGAAAGTCTGTGGAACACTCTTTTGAAGTTGTGTACTATGTCAACGGGTTAAAGTACATTCTTTCAAGTGTTTCACAGATCTATGATGAACAAAATAAAGTTAAGTGCTTGTCAGAAAAATGGGTTGTCATAAACTTGCTCTCTCGGGTGATGATCTTGACAGAAAAGAGATACAAGATCATATATATTGCTAATCTGAACTCTGCTCGTAGTAACAGTCCCACTCTCCTTTGTGGTCAAAGTGAGAATACTGATCAATTACACAGGAGACTCGGACCATGTGAGGTCTCCTCTGCTTAACAAACTTATGTCAAGGGACATGGTCCTCGGTCTGCTCAAAATAAAATTTGCAGATGACAAAGTTTGTGATGCTTGTGCTAAAAGAAAGCAGATCAGACTATCCTTCAATTGGAATATACAGGTTGTTAATATTCCAAAGAATTTTCCGGCTGAAATGGTGAATAGTATATGTTTTGTGACCAAAATGATGATATTGAGAAGTGTAATCTCAATGATGTTGAAAGATTATTTGTGGGATACTCTTCCTCCAACAAGGTTTATCCGGTTTATAAAAATATGTGCATTGAAAAAGATGTTCATGTGACTTTTGATTAGTCTGGAGGAATTGAGAAGTAAGTTGCAAAACAAAGAAGATTCTGAGATGGAAGAGATGTTTCAGATTTAGAGAGACGATCTAAATAGTGAGCTTGTTGAAGAACATCATCTTCATGAATCCAGCAATCTCAAGGAAGCTTATGCAGATGATGAACCTGATGAGGGACCCGATCCTGTAGACAGTGTTGAACAAATATGATGCAGTTCAAACTGATAATGTGAATTCTGAAGGTGAAAACGAAGAAGCTGATCAAGCTCAGTCTGAAAGAAGCAAAGTACGACACTCGGTTCCCCAACAAGCTAATAGGTTGTCCAGGTTCCTCTTCAACAATGACTTCAAAAGACGTAAAATTGACAAAACCCTCTTTTTGAAATCACAAGGAAAGGAATTACTGATTATTCAAGTACATATTGATGATGTCATCTTTGAAGCAACCCTTGAGGTGTTGTGTGAAGAGTTTGTTGCACTCATGAATAGTGAGTTTTGAAGTAAGCATAATGGAATAATTAAATTTCTTATTGGAGTTGTAGATCAAGCAAACCTCAAAAGGTACCCTCAGGTGTCAAGAAAAGTGCATCATTGAGCTGCTCAAATGACTTAACATACTTGAAGTCAAGACAATGATAAAGAGGGGCAATGTTATCATGAAGTTTTGCAAAATGGAAGATCAAGTGGTTGATATTTTCACTGAAGCCCTAAGGAAGGACAAGTTTTATACTCTCATAGGAACTTAGCTACAGGGAAGAAGATAGCACAGAGTTCAGGGCAATCGATGTCTAATCAAAGACAGGGACCTGGTACCAGTTCAGAGAAGCTACTGAAAAGGTTTCATGTTATGGGTGCCTAGACAATTCATACTCTCATAGGTGATGTTGGATACTGATGAACCTGGTTCAGAGACTCCATTCTTGTACAAAGGAATCACATTTGAGGGCTGCTAAGAGAATCTGAAGACACTTGAAGAAAACAAAGACCTGGTTCTATTCTGTCCATCAGGAGACTTTTTGATTTGGAGGAATATGATGGTTCTGATCATGTTAGATATCCAGTTGGTAGAAAGAGTACCTCATGAATGGCTTATGTTCTAGGTTGATCTCTCACTCATGGAGAACTAAAAGGCAAGATTCAATTGTTCTTTCAACAACTGAGGTAGAAAATGTAGCAAGTGCAGCTTGATGTGCTCGACTCTTGTGGATCAAGCAGTATCTTGAAGCTCTTAAATATCTAGCGGAGATAAATCAAACTGATGTTGGGAATGCTGAAACCTTCTTGAATGGATCCTGCCTGAAGCAATCGACTCTTTCATGACTATGCAAAGGGAGCAGGTATCCTTGCTTTTCAGTTATGTATGTGTTTAGCGAATTCAGTCTCATACCTTTGTAGGTATACACACATGAAAAAAGGCTGGAGGAAAAGGGAGGTCAGGACAGATCTAGGCAATCACATTCAAACTACAGAGAGGGACCCAGTCCGTTCTCGAAGGTTAGCACTCATAACATTGTAGTTTGAATTATGCATGAAAACCGTTGCAATTGTCACATTCCTGTCATTTAGGTATCTGACCATTGTCCCATCTTTTGAAAACCAAAATGACACTTTCTTTCACATGATACACCCTTTTCACTTCCTTTTTATTCCATATTTCTTTCAATCTCCCCCAAAAAATTTAATTTCCCTTCCAAATATCAGAGTTTTTTGAAACCCTGTTTTCTCCTCTCTCAAAAACTCTTCAAATGTTTAAACCCTTTGTTCTTACTGGGGAATTTTCTGATGAAGATGTTTGTAAGTATGAAGAGGGACCAGGTCCACCAAGCGAAAGGAAGAAGTGGAAAATATGATGTTCAAAAAAGGAAGAAGTTGATACTCTAAGAACTCACAGTATTCTTAAAAGGAGGGTGTCTGTTTAAAAAAAATGAAATGAAATTTTCTTTTTGGTTCCTTAATTATTGATCTGTTCATCTTGGAGGCCTTGAGTAAGTTTCATTTTACCAATATTTTTGTTATGAGAAACTCAGGCTAGTGTTGGAAGCTATGACAGTTTCTCCTGCTAATAGGGATACTAAAATGGCTTGCCTAAAGGCTCAGCTTCTGAAACAGCACTATCAGAGGGACCAGGTTGAAAAAAAAAATGGGCAGCCCTGAAGGTTTAGCATGAAGCTTGGGCAGCAAAGCATGCTGAACTTCAAGGAGGCTTCTGAAAATATCATGCTAAGGGATATGCTCTACTAATTCTACTTTTTCAATCCATTGCCTCTAAGTTATCCCCTCTCTTCCTAAATTTCTATGTCAGTCCTCATTTCTCTTTTTCTATCGAAACTGAGTGGGCATTATCCTGGTTTTCATTCGTGATCATATTTGCAATGCTTTGATGGCTGATCTTTTATTTATGGATGAACAATGTCTTGTTTCTACTGACTTGTCTCTTTCTTTATGCTTTTTTACTCATGCTCAATGTTGCCCAAGTGGCCATGAATTTGCTTGTACTGCATTTTTGTCAACTTGGTTTACTGCTTTGACCCTTTTTTTGTATGATGCCAAAAGGGGGAAAATTGTTAAGGTATGAGATCAATGCAACTGTTAAGGTATGAGGTCAATGCTAGCTACTTGAAGACTTGGTCATGTCGATAGGGGGAATGCTAGCTACTTGAAGACATGATCATGCCGATAGGGGGAATGAATGCTAGCTACTTGAAGAAGACATGGTCATGCCGATATGGGAATCAATGCTAGCTACTTGAAGAGAACATGGTCATGCCGATAGGGGGGAAAAAGTTGAACATGTTTGTCATTATCAAAAAGGGGGAAAATGTTATTCTTATGTTTTGATGATTTGACAAACTTCGGGGATGATGAAACTCCAGTTACTTGAAGAGTTCTTGTTGATAGGGGAAATGCTGAATGAGTCTATTATCATCAAAAAGGGAGAAAATGCTATTTTTATGTTTTGATCATTTGACAAACTTCGGGGATGATGAAACTCTAGTTACCTGAAGAGTTCTTGTTGATAGGGGGAACTATTGAATAAGTCTGTTATCATCAAAAAGGGGGGAAATGTTATTTTGAAGCTGATGTTAAGTTTTGATGATTTAACAAACTTAAAGATCTAACAAGGAATCATACCCTTGTTATTGGGACTGCTGACAGTGAAATGAATGAATAAACTCAGTGTGAGGAATATTTGTGTGTCACCATCAAAAAAGGGGAAAATGTTATATTCTAGGTGTTTTGATGATCTTCACAAATGCAGGGACCTGGTCCTTGGCAGAGTGCTCTTGTCCAGATTCAAATGGGGTACAATTGTAAAGCTGTCATGACAGGTGGTAGGTGAAAAGTGCAGTGTACTGCACCAACAGAAAGAGAGGACGAGACTGTCTGTTTCTGTGTCTCACAAATGCAGGGACTCGGTGCCTGGTAGAGTTCTCTCGTCTAGATTTATAATGGTGTACAGCTGGAAAGCTGTCTTGTCAGAGGTTGGTGAGGCGTCAGCGTACTACACCAATCAGAATAGACGAGGTTGTTTGTCCAATGGCCAATAACTCTTTATGGTTGATTTAGTCAACATGACAAATAACAAATTAATTCATTCATTCAAAAGGAGAGGGAGCCAGCAAGTCTTCTCAAGAATTCACCAAGAAAAGTTTGCAAAGGACCTAGTCCCTGCAAGACTGCGTATGTGAAAGGACGACAAGACAACTGTCAGAAAAGCTGCCACCTCTGATGTGGTAGGTGCACTTCTTTCCAGAGAGGCAGGCTCTCAGCCAATGGGCGGTCCCAAGGAGTTTGTGTTCATTTTGATATAGTCTCTTCTCCAAAACACAACTCAAGATTTGGAAAACAAAAACTTGGATTTTCTCTGAAAATTCATAAGCTTGAAAAGAGAAGGCCATCTTCAAGGAAGAACACTGCTCAACTCAATAACGGGACCTGATAGAGTGAAGAAGAGTCTTTGTTGTATTTTGAGCTTTGTGTCTTATGTGCTTACATTGTAAATCTACTCCTAAGTTATAAAGGATTGTAAATCATTTGCTTGTCTAACTATTTAGTTGAGTCGTATTAACTAGAGTTAGTTAGTCGAATCTTCTAAGTTTTGGTCAAGCCTTTTACACCATTGTTTTGGTGTTCTCTTAGGTAGAGTTGCCTAGGAGTGTCAACTAGAGTTAGTTGATGTGTGGTGCAGCAGAGTTGTTGCTCGTTTAAGCTCTTGTCTTGGAGATCGGAGTTGGTGGCTAGAGTAAGCCTTAGGGGTTCTTAAAGTCTAGATCAACTAGAGTTAGTTGGTTTAGTGGGCAATAGGATTATTGCTTTGTCTTGTTTAAGTAATATGAGTATTACTTAGTGTGGGATTAGGGTGTTAATCTCACAGTTGTGGTTGTAAACTGTGTTTCACCTTTTGCTTGAGAAGATTAGTGAAAACAGTTTGAAAATCTTGTGTGATAGGTCGTGGTTTTACCCCCTTGAGCAAGGAGGTTTCCACGTAAAACTCTTGTGCCTGTTTTACATTGTGCTATTTATTTCTGCACTGTTATTCAGTCGAGGGACCTGGTCCCGTGATCACTGGTGGACGCATACATTCCAACAATCAAGCATCTGATGCTTACAATGTAATCATAAAGATGGAAAGCATTATTTCTATGTTATGAATCTTGTCCCTTATATTGACATATCGTTTTTGATAACTTTAGTGAACAAGATGAGTATATCTGAATGTTCTACTATAGTTGAATTAAGAACTAGTACACTAGTTTGGGTCTTATCTAGAATTCAGGAATGACATCTTTGACAGAACTATCAACACAAAAATATGCTGCCTATTTGTATAAACCTAGAATCTTCGCTTCATCAAGCAGTGTGACGTTGTTCATCTTCTCGGTCACCCTCATCCAACTCAAGAAGCAGCCAAGTGCAATGTCCGTGTATCCAATTTTGTCTCTGCCAAAGAACTTCTTACCTTTGATGCAATTCTTGAAGGCATCTTCCAACAACACCAGATTGTCGAACACTGGCTCTAGTGTTGCCTTTATGGCATCCTCTCCTTGGGAAACTGCTAAGCAACAGAATGATGGAAACCACTGCAGCATCAATTAAAATGTAAATACTATTGCAACCAACCACTTTAAAGAGAAACATGAACCCTCCAAAGAATTTGTTAAGGAAATAAGCATTAGGCCTAAATTAACCTCGCTAGCTCGTGATGACAACTTATTCTCTCAACCAATGTGAGACTTTAACACTCTCCAGCACACGTTCAAGACTGAACATCTAGAGCATGAACAACATAATTAAGCAATTAGAAATGTTTTATTCATAATAGCTTAAGCTTTTACATAAAATGATCACACAATTTCAACATGGTATTAGAGTTTCCACCCCCACTCAAAAGAAAAAAAATATATACTGCATGTTTGGGCATGAAAACGAATAAGACACTACAATATGTAAGAGGAATTTTCGGGACATACTAGTCCTACAAAGGGTCTGGGAAGGTAGAGTGTACGCAAACCTTACCCTTACCTCAGAAGTAGAGAAGTTGTTTCTGATAAGTTACAAATTCAATTGTTATCAATTATAGGATATGGCACCTTTTCATCTATATAGGCTGCCCAAAATCATGTCGTGCTATGGCACGATCATAAAGATCAGAAGGAAGAATGGAGGGACCATTTAGACAAGCTTCATCGATGTACTGAAGGATGACAAGGGACTCACAGTTAGGCTTTTCGTCGTCGATCAGGACGGGGATTTTCTTGTAAATAGGGTTGGATTTAAGGAGCAGCTCACTTTTGTTTAACATATTTTGTTGTATAAACTCAGACTCAATAGACTTTATCTTGAGGGCTATTTCAACGTGGTTCACGAACGGGCTTGCCAATACACCTAGAAGCTTTACACTATTTGTTGCCATGCCTAACTTCCTCAACAACTAATATTGAAGGAACGACTAATAAGCAGAGTTAACACTCTTTTTTAATGAAATATGAGACAACATTCGATGCATCTTGCACATAAGTTATATCTAGTACATTATGCCGGTTTGTCTTTGCTACAAAATAAACAATATTGTAAGTGAGATCAACATGTTGTAATATGCTTTAAATATAGTGAGAATTCATTAATTTTAAATTCTAGATCCGCCACTGTATACACATCAATTCTTCGTCAAATGTACCCTAATGTGGTACACAAACCTCTAATATACAATTAAAGGCAACTAAGATTGATTAAGCAGAGAAATATTAATAGTTAGATGCAATTAATATAATCAAGCAATTAGAAATATTCTATTCTTAATAATTTAAGCTTTTAGATAACACAATCAAATAATTTACACGTAATAGAGTTGCCACCGCCACTCAAAAAACCAAAAATATACTGTCTGTTTGGCAATGAAAAAAAATCAAACACTACACATAGGGCAGGATTCTTTGAGACATAATATAACTAAGTAACTTGAAGTGCTCTCGTTAATAACTTAAGCTTTTACAGTTACTAAGAGGGATGTGTACCTTACCGTCAATATAACATACCCCAAATTGGGCAATGGCACGATTATAAGGATCTGAGGGGAGAATAGAGGGACAAGAATTAGTCCAATTTTCATCAATGTACTGAACAATGATGAGAGATTCACAAATAGCCTTTCCATAATGAATTAGAACTGGAATTTTCATGTAAACTGGATTTGATTAAGGAGAAGATCACTTTTAGAACCCAAGTGTTCCTCCAAGAAATCGTAGCCCTTAGATTTTACGTTAAAGGCTATTTGAGGCCTCATGACAAATGTACTAGGCCATGATCCTAATAGTTTCACATCATATTCAGCCATGATCAAAACATAGTTAGAAACACAAAATAGTGCTTAAAGTATGGTGTGAAGAGTGGATTGTGAAGTTGGCAGAGAGTGTGAATGATAACATTGAAAGGAGAGGACCTTCTTAATTAGTTTGTCCATTTGTTGATAGATTCCAAAAGAATTCAACATTTTGAAACTTGTGATCTTAAATATGTCATAACATTGGCGTGATTATAAAACTTATAAAATGTGTGGTCTTAAACATGTTTTAGCACTTATTTGACTATGAAAGCATCTTGTTAAGGAAATATAGAACTGTGTCATTCTTTCTGCAACGAAGTAATAAAGAAAAGTGGAACGGAAGGAATAGTGACTAGTAGATCTTTGCTGAATAGCTTATTACACAATGTCAACGTACTATTTAGCCCTTTCAAAAAGACCAAATGTAGATTGAAAATAACTATCAAGACGTCATAGTCTAAACACATCATGATCAAAAGAAGAACATACGAATTTAGCTAGACGCTTGAGCTCTAATTTTTGCCCAAATGACCTTAGCAGCCTGAGCAAGCTTATCAGTTTCAGGCATGACATCTTTGACAGCACTATCACCACAAAAATCTTCAGCCCATTTGTATAAACCCGGAGTTCTAGATTCATCAAGCAGATTTACGTTGTTTAATTTCTCGTTCACCTTCAGCCAACCCAAGAAACAACCAAGTGCAATGTCCAAGTATCCGATTTTGTCTCCACCAAAGAACTTCTTGCCTTTGCTGCAATTCTTGAAGACATCTTCCAACAACACTAGGCCTTCGATCACAGTCTCCGTTGCTGCCTTTTTAGCGTTCTCTCCTTGTGTTGCTGCCACGCCACGCAGTGCTGGAAACCACTGTAGGATCAAGTAAAATGTTAGTACGTATACTACCCTAACTCATGTCAAGAGAACTCAACAATTTATACGCGTAAGAAAGATTGTTATTGACATATTTGTACAATACAATTTTCTAACTAACAAAATTGACCACTACATGTATTTCCACATGGAAAATGGAAATACTACTTCTTTTTCTCATAATAATGTGAATACTAATGCATTTAAACAACAAAATATGTTGCTAATTTTATTTAATGATGGATTTTCAAAAAAAATTGTTAGCTTCGAGCAATTTAGCGATCGATTAGCGGACTAGCTAGTTTGCTAATTCCTAACACAATAGAATTTTGATCCATAAAGATATACTCCTTCCATCTCATTTTATGTGAGGTAGTTTGACTCGGCACGGAGTTTAAGAAAGAAAGAAAGACTTTTAAAATTTATGGTCCAAAATGAATGATAGAAATTTGTGTGACAGTAAATCATTTCATTATGGGTAAAATAGACATTTTATAGTTAAATTGTTACTTAATATAGAAATGTGTAATTTTTTTTTATGACTAACTAAAAAGGAAAGTAAATCACATAAATTGGAACAGAGGGAGTAATTTGTTTTTTCTCTCTCTCCATTTACGAAATAAAGACAGAAAACAAACCACTAAAGAGATCTTGATATATAACTGAAGAAATGAAAAATATTTGGTATAGTAAAACAAATATTATTTTTTGTAGTTAAACTATTTTCCACATTGAACACACCTAAAAGAAAATACGACAGGTTAAATATGTATTTATAATTACCAACCAGTTTACAAATATTTACATTTTGGAAGTCATGATTATCATGTTAATTAAGTGCTCACAGTTGTATTAACAACCTAAATACAGTCCACAAGATACTTATACATTACATATGTCATTATCATGCAATTAATAAGCGTATTATACATTATACACACATTAAAACAGACCAGTTACCTAGTGACGTTGTCCACGGACCTACGTCGGCAAGGTTTTAAAATGCATTTAAGTCTAACCTTTTTATATACTTAGCACCTCTCGTACTTTATCGATTGTAAGATAATTTGTACAAGCTGCTAGCTACTGCTTTATCGATTGTAAGATAATTTGTATAAGCCGCTAGCTAGCTATAGAAGTGTGTTTGGTATCACGAAAGTAATTTTCCTTCTGAATTTTTTTTCATATATATTTTCCTACGAACTTTTTTCTGTGTTTGACTGGTAAGTGCAAAATATATATTTCAAAAGTTAAAAATAACAATATTATGCTAACCAATTGAAGAACAATTTGATAGAATTTTTGAGTATTTTAAAAATTAAAAATAATCTCTAAATATTAATATTGGAGCAAGTAACAAGAAACTTCAACAAATATTCTCCGGTAACCAACAACCACAAAAATAACTACACATCATGGAACACGTTTTCATGTACTATGACTTTTGTTGTACGAGACATACTTGAAAACGTTTTGGGGGGGCTACAACTTCATCTACGAACCCAATAACTTTACGTCAAACCTTGTATTTCTATCTAACTTTCACTTAATATTTAAAAATAATTCATCAAGAACTCAATAACTCAAAATTATATACGTATCGTCGTACTTAAATGTACACTTATCAAGCATACATAGTAGGAAAGAACAAGAGAAACTAAAAATTAATCAAAGCACACACCTTATCATCAATGTAAGATGCCCAAAATCTTGCAATGGCACGATCATATGGATGAGAGGGAAGAATAGAATGACCAAAATTAGTCCAATTTTCATCAATATATTGAACAATAATAAGAGATTCACAAATGGGCTTTCCATCATGAATTAGAACTGGAATTTTCTTGTAAATTGGATTTGATTTAAGTAAAAGTTCACTTTTAGTACCAAATTGTTCCTCCAAGAAATCATAGGCCAAAGATTTGATGTTAAGAGCAATACGAGTCCTCATGACATATGGACTAGGCCATGCTCCTAATAATTTCAAATCATTTCTAGCCATGATCAAAGAGGAGAACAATGAAAATGTAATGAAGTGATAGTGTTTAATTTGAGATATAAATAGTTGGGGGATGATGGGGTAGGGGGGACCTAGAGCATTAATAATTATGAGTTGGCTCAACTTTGTAACTTTCATTTAATATTTCTACCCTCGGTCACATATTAGTCGCCCACGTTACTAAAGTTGGTTATTCCGAATTATTTGTCAACTTACCAAATCAATAGAGAATTATTTGGATTTTTTCTAATTTATCTTTACAATCGTTTTTTTCTTTTTGAAAGTGTAAATAAGTTTGTAAAGTTTCAAAAAAAATTCTTGAAGGAAACAAAACTGTTCTACTTATTTATATTTTTTAAGGAGTGTTGTAAAGAGGCACTAATATGAGACGGAAGAAATATTGTATAATAAGGGATTGTTTATGCTGGTTAAAATTATGTAAATTTTAATGAAATAGAGATTAGTTATGCATGATTTAGTTATTTATAAATAAATTATTTTATTTTTATTTTATATAGTATAGAATAATAGAAATTTATCAATCGACTTAACTTATAGATGTTTGAGTTATGTATGATTACAAAATGATAATTAAAACCATACTTATAGTATTGAATTTATTTATTTAAAAAAAAATACAAACTATTAAATATAATATTAACTATTCTTATTTTAGTATATAAATAATTCACTTTCTAATCAATAATCAAACCACCTTTTAAGTGTTTAATTTGAGATATAAATAGTGTTGGGGTAAATTAAACAGGAACGGGCCTAGTGCATAAATAATTATGAGTTGGCTGAACTTTGTAACTTTGATTTAAATTGTGTATACGTATAAAAAAAAATTAGGTAGAATTTAGAGGGTAGTTTGGTTGCTAGTTAGAATTATGAGTTTTATATTAATAAATGTATAAAAAATAAAAAAGAAAGAGAGATTTGATTTTGTAGTCATTTACGAACTTATTTTTATTTTATATCCTTTTTATAAGAGTTCATTTTTACAATTTTATTTTCTTCTATTTAATTTATAAATGATAATAAAAGATCATCTCCACAAAAATATTTATGCAAATTTAATTAACCATATGTTAATTATTTTATCTTACATCCTACGTAAAATAATTCATCAAAAATTGTGTTTTCTGGTCAAAAGTGACTATTTCTATAGTATGGGGACACATAGGTCTTTTTAAACCGAATCCAACCAACACCTCCGTAGCTTTCATCCCCACTACTCCATAATCCTACTTGTTGTCCTTTATAATATTTGTTTAGATTATAGATAAATATTTTTGAAATAATTATTTTTTAATTACTTTATTACTAAACACAAGAAAACAAATGGGTATTTTTTTTGTTTTTGAGAAATAAAAAAGACTAAGCATACGAGTCTAGCTTCATTAAAAACTCGACTAATTAGCCATGAACCTTCATGCATGTAGTGCAGTGGATGAGGTAATTCGTTTTTTAATTAGAGAATCTCGAGTTCGAGCTCTGAATATGAAAAAGTTATTGGTAAGGAGTGTCTCCGCACGTATAAGGCCCTACAAGTTATAAATCCAAAATAATCAAACTTCAATGCGAATATTACACATTAAATGAGAAAAAAAAATGTGAGTGAGTTGGGCAGTCAAGTCCTGTACATGGGACATTAAATTTTGAGAGAAGTTAACGGATAGAAAGTTTAAATGGATTATGTTAGGTATGCTTCATGGCCAAGAACTGAACACGTTAAACGGTTAAAGTTGAAACTTGTGTTGTTTTTTTCTAGAAGAAGTGGGACCTTTTTGAGTATGTTTGGTAAGAAGGAAAATGTTTTCCATTGAAAATGTTTTCTTGGAAAACAAATGCATTTCTAACATATTTTCTAATATTTGGTTGGAAAGTAGAAAATATTTTTTAATGTTTGGTTGGTAAATGAAAAATATTTTTTAGAAATATCTTTTTTTTTTCTTGAGACTAAAAAAATACTATTTTAGGAAAATAATTTCTGATCTGAAAATCAAGCCCAATAATTGATCTAGGACACGACTCCGACACCCAAACTAGGACAAGACCCCCGATGACCATTCCAAAATCTGACCCAGGACTTATCCCAAACTTTCGACCAAGGCCCTGACCCAAGGAAAAAACTTTCAAAAACAATTTTTTTAAAGAATTTTTTTTTAATGTGGTCGTTGGGTGGGGGGTGCATTGGGGGTTGGCA